>NW_007728560.1:401033-412229 GCF_000696425.1 Galeopterus variegatus
AAAAAAAAAAAAATAGAGAAGGAGAGAAGAAAAACCTTTGCAAAGATTCGCTTTTGAGTGCTACTTTTCCTGACCCCTAGGTATTCTTATGTCTCTTGCAGAGATGTCTTCCTCATACTGTGTCTTCTAGAATGGAAAGTTTGAGAGGGCAGTAGTGGGATGCCCAAGCAAACAGGACATGATCATAGCTGTCACCTGCTCTTATCCATTGTGATACTGGAACAAACATGCCTAATACCATTCTGCAGTGTTTGGAAGTCCCTAAGACCACCCTCACTTTTGCCATCAGCTGCAAATTCTGGGGTCCCCGAGCCTGTCCTCAGATTCAATGATTTGCTAAAAGGACTCAAAGAACTCCAGAAGCCTTGTACTCAGAGATAAGGTTTATTACAGTGAATGGATGCAGATTAAATTTAGCCAAAGGAAGAGACAAATAGGACAGGGTTCAGGAGAGTTCTAGGCTTGTGGCTTCCAGCTGTTCTCTCCCAGTGGAGTTGGGGACAACAGTATCTTCTCCAGCAGCTGTGTGTGACAGTATTCACAGACTGTTGCCAGTGAGGGTAGCTTTCAGTGTCCAGGGTTGTCATTGGGGCTGGAGCATGGAGGCATAGTTAACAAACCATGTGGCTGAGCTCAGTCCCCAGCCCTTGCAGAGGTCAGGCTGATACCACCACATGACCCCACGACCTCACCCTAAATTTTATTGTTAGCACTGATACAACTTAACAGGCAGGCTAGTCCAAGAGCTTAGAGGTTACCTCCCAGGAGCTGAGAATAGAGGCCAGACCTATCTTTGGGCAAGGTTAATCCTTAACTGCACACAGAATAGTCACTATGGAGCCTGTGGGTGGGAAGTGAGGTGGGGGCATTGTTGAAAGAGACACAAGACATGTTAGAGCTTAGAGATCACCTCATGCATTCCTTTCCTCACAGGTGTGAGGATGGTGAGGCTCATGTGTTTAACTGCATGCATGACTTTGGACACATCTCTTTCTTAGAGGCAGATCTGGATTAATGCTGAATGGAAGATGGAGCAACACCTTTTAAGATCATTTACAAATCATTCAAAGTACTGTCAAAATAACCCTATATGCAAATCCAGATAATATGAAATTTTACAATAACAGCAAAGATTACATCTGTGCTCTTTCACTTTGTTTTTTCACCCATAATTTGGAAGTCACAAAAATGTTGCATGATTGTGTTTGGTCTTTGATCAAGGCTTTCCTTTTGAGCTTTATTTTTAGGGCATCTGTAATTTTATTGATGTAGTTGCTAATTACCTAAGGAGAGATTTTAACCTTATCTCTCTTAAGCCTGGAGTAAAATACTACGAAAGTGGGAAGTCTTTTCTGAATCTTCACAACATATCTTTCTGTAATGCTATTGGTAGGCATTGCTCTGGGATTCTGTATCTTCCAAAGATGTCCAGTAAAATCCGTGCAGAAATAGGTTTCTTACGGACTGGGTTAACATTAATATTCCATTAACCAGCAATTCCATTTCTAATTATTTAAGCTTTGGATGTAATCACGGATGTGCCAAAATTGTGTATGTGAGCAAGAGTATTTATTACAGTATCATTTATATATATAAAGAACCAAAATATTTAAGAATTAAAGATGGTTTAAATAGAGCACAGCATTGCCTATGCAGCCATGGGAAATGATGTTCAAAGTATAGTAATTAAGGATACATCAAAATGTCTCTACTGTATTAATGAGATAATACAAACTGTAAGGACGGTACTATGATTGTGCGTGTGCCTATGTGTAATGGCATGAAAATCATATTAAAAACCACAGCGATTGTTCCTACACCTGCTGGGTCCAGGTTTGCAGGGTGAAGCTGAGAAGGGAGAAGATGCCACGTTCTTCCCAGCTCCCAGTTCTTTATGGCACCTCCCGCCTGCGTGGGGGTGGGGAGGGGACCCCCTTGCCAGTTTCACTGTGCTGTCCATGCCGGGTCTAAGACTGGAAGCGCAGGCTGGGCCTGGAGCTGTGCAGGTTTGAGAGCTCCATTTCTTCCCCTAATAACGTGAGGTCAGTTGAGTTTCTTAGAGTATTACAAAATGAGGAGTCCAGAAGCCAGAGGAGTGGGGAGGTGTGAGTCGTCTGGGGTGAGTGGTGGGGGGCGCAGGAACGCCGGCGGGAAGTAGGGAGGGAACCAGGGAAGGTTCCCGTGACCGGACGATGGAAGCTTCTCAGCAGAGGGCTGGCTGATGCTGGACTAAGGTCTGCATCTTCAGGATCAACCTCCAAGGCTGATCCTTGAGCACCGTGTGCTGTCTACCCAGGGGCCTGGGGTGAATGATTCTGGGGGAAGTCAAAGAGAGGGTGAAAGTCCCCCTCGTGGGTGAGCACAGCAGGGTGCTGTGGCCGCCGGGATCCTGGTGACTGGAGTGTGGAGCCAAGGTGGGGCCCCAGCGGAGAGACCCTGGCAATTGGGTTTCTGCCCATTTTCGGAAACACCAGTGAGGGGGTTCGACTTCCCCCAGATGTTGGGCCAGGTGGCGAACTCCAGCTTTATTTTAAATCTTTTTTATTTTAAATTATGGTATAAAACATGTATGACATATGGATTGCCATTTTAAGTATTTTTAAACTTACAGTTGTGTGGAATTAATTACACTCACAGTGCTGTGTGACCACCATCTCTATTTCCAAAACTTTTTCATCATCATAAACATGAACTCTGTACCCATTAAGCAAAAACTTTTCATTACTCCTTCCCCCAGTTTCTGGTAACTTCTAATCTACTTCTGTCCCTGATTTTTTTTTTTCTTTCTAATGACCCATGATAATTGTATATAATTAAAGAGTACAATGTGATATTTGGGTACATTTATATGGTGTGTAATGATCATATCAGGGTACTTAAGCATATCCTCAATTAATGTAACAAATGCACAGAGATATCTAGAAAAAAGCCTGAAGAGATATATCCATTGTTATCAGATTTTATCTCTAGGTGTTAAAATAAATGGTATTTATTTACTCTTTTTCTTTTGTGCTTTTAATTGTTTTCCAAATACTTCACAGCAGTGACTTTTACTATTTTTGAAACGGTGAGGTCCCGGGGGTCACGGGGATTGGGCAACTAAGTATTATTTCTCCTGATTACAAAGACTTTTTGACTAGCAGCCTCCAAGTGTGCAGACAACTGCTGTTTCTGGATTTAAACCTGGATAGAACATTTGCGGATAGGATTTCACAAATTTGCAAAGCCTCCGTTTGTCCAGCATACATCTTGCTCCACTGTGAGTCCTAAGACCAGGGCTGGCCAGTTGAATGCAAAGAAAAAAGAGGGGCAAATGTTGTATTATGTATCCCTCACATATCCTCCCTAGATCCCCACGGGGCCCTGGGATCAGGAGCGCGCGCTGCTGCACGATTGCTGTCAAAGCATGAGGGGAAGCTCCCACTGCCGTTTACTGGAGGACCAGAATAACTCCAGTGCCACTTCCAAACCCCAGTCCAAAGAGATTTTCCTCTTTTTGAGATGGAAGATCTAAGGAAGACATATTGAGCTGCTGGTCAGGATCCAGATGGAAGAAGTTCATCCACCAGCATCACCCACAGACCTTTGTGCGACGTGTGTCTGTGCCGGATGCTGCAGGAACCACCTTGAGCGGCCTTTTCCTTTTCCCAGTGGCTCTGATGAGTGAGCGACTCTAAGCTGCTGTGTGGGCTCGCGGTTCCCGGGCGTCCCTTGTGCTCACACATGTCCTGTCTGCTTTCCTGGCTCTCCTGTCTGCTGGGCTGTGAGGGATGTGAGAGTACAGACCATCACTCTGTCCCCCCGACAGCTTGCACGGAAACGGCACGTCAAAGAAAGCCCATCAACGTGAGTTGAATGAGGGATGGATGAAGCTGCACGTGAAATAATTAGGCCATGAGCATTTTATTTGTATTTAAAACTGGGAAACGCGTGCATATTATGGGGGAAAGGAGAGAAGAGGAAATTAGTGGAAATGGAAGCCACCGATAATTCTCTACCCCTGTTACTTTCGAAATATTTGGGGAGGTCAGATTTAGGAGCAATTTGAGTACAGCCTAGGTTAAGGTCTTGTGGGTAGTGACTGTGGGTGGTGAAGTGACCTCTATGGCAGCTTTTGGGGGATGGATGTTTGAGTTAACGGTGCCAGTGCAGGCCCCAGAATCCTGGGCAGAAATCTTAACCCTGTTGTCTGAAACGTACATCTCTCATCAAAGTGCATCACGGAAAGAGTACAGACCTTACATTCTGACCGTGATTTAGGTCCTGGCTCAGCTGCTCACCAGCTGGGTGGAAAAGCCAAAACAGCCCTTATCGTACGATGTGTCTGGGGTGCGGTAGCTGCTCAGTGAACACGGCAGCAGCAGCTGCTGAGATTCAGCAACATTCCACAGAAGGCAAATATCATTATTTGTGGTCCTCGTATTCACACCAAGCTTATTTCTGCCCCAAATTGTTTCTTTAAACTTGTGTGCCACCTCAGGTTTCATGTGCCAGCAATCCTGTTCCTGAGGTTAAAATAGTTATTTCACTTTTTTCAAGACTTAAACATAGAAAGCATGCCAGTAATCTGTGATGCACGAAGAAGGGTGAGAACAACAGGAAGGAGAGGATGTGAGAAGGAGCGGGTAATTTCACGCTCTGGCTGCTTCACACGGCCGCAGTAATTCCACTCGTAAGGAGCAATGGGTTTTAATTGTTCTGGCTTATCCCAGTGAACGCAGCGTACTAGAAACAAGCCTCCCGTGTCTCTTACATTGCTGATTTATAATATCGAGTGAGAGTATTTCTTTTGGAAAAAATAAAACTCCCAATGCCACACACCTGAATGGCGGGTACTTATCCTTTCGCCTAACGAATATCGATATTTTGCCACTTACAGGTTGTCCATGTGACCGTTAAGACGATTTGTTGGACACAGTACACACCGTTAACCTATAAACAATGTGCACATGTGGACAGTAAACTGTGGCGCTCAGAATCCAAGCGGTGCCCACAGTGGGAAACAGTGCACATCTTGATAGACAATTCCTGTAGTAGATTAAGAATACAGAACCAATCCAGGAGGCTGGTGACTTAGTAGATGCCACGGCCCCATCTGTGTTCTAACCATGCAGCAGTCTCAGCACTACCTGCCACACTGCACGTTGAAGGCTGCGAGCCGTCCTGGGATCCAGGCTTCCTGGAAGCGGTTCGTGCTCTGTGTTCTAATTTGGAATTCTACAGTATTTGTGGAAAAGTATCAATCAGTACATTAATGAAGTTCCTACAGCTTATGGTGTTGATGGCTTTTCATTAGGTGTTCAGTGGAACATAATAAAACGTAACGTGTTCTTCCGTCTTACATGGCGTGGATGGAGAGCCCATACCTGTCCATACACCAGAGAGCTAGTGTTATCAAACTTGTAGCACAGACTTAGGAACCTAGAAAACACACAAGTTTCCTGGGTGGAATTTGGAACCTCATCTAGAAGATGTGAAGCGTCTTGTTTGAGATGCACCAGGCAGAGCTGGGACTGAATGCAGGCCCAGTACTCCCCAGGGGCTCTTTGCCCAGCCTGCTTCCCTGACAAGCAGGGGACAAGTGGTAAAGGCAGCAAGTGCCACTGTTGGGGCAGGAGGCAGCACTGAGGACGCAGCAGTGCCACTGCCACTCTGCTATGGAGACAGCGGATGCCTGCGACATTGTGCCCTGGCATCCCGAGCTCGGTGCCTCGTGCACTGGAGCACCGGCCTTCTGCTCTCACAGGGATCTGTCGGAGCTGCTGCATGTGACACACACTCACACTTGGGAGTACAATTGAAGATAGAGTTTATATCAAGTTCACAGTATGTGTGATTGAAACTAAATGCCGGGATCATTCAGAGTTGTGTGGGGGGAGCCCATCATGGGCAGATGAGTCAGGGAAGCATCACGGAGGAGAGCTGTGCAGGGTTTTGATAGATGGAAGGGAGGTGGGCAGGACCGTGGTTAAGGAGGCAGGGGGTGGGTTGGCTACAAGCAGAACAAGACCACCTGTGGGGGACAGGACACTCCTGCACACCTGACCTGATGAGCAGGAAAGACGGTGCATTTGTAGCCTCATCGGTTAGGCAGGTGGCCAGCTGGAATTGGTCTCTGAAGGCTGGGAGGAGCGAACACTTGTTTCCTAGTGGGTGTCCCTAGATGTTAACCAGGTAGTGGAGCTGGAGGAGCTAGGGTAGAAAAGAAGCATTTGAAAGTCTTGTGCCTCAAATCTCCTTTCAGAATACCCAGGTATAGAAAGCAGGACCTCTCCTGCCGGTTGGCTCAGCCACTAGGAGGAGGCAGATAGGATGGAATTTTAAGCACCAGCTATGAGGTGGTTGCAGGTGCTGGGCCTTTTTTTGTGCCCCTGAAGGATGTGTTGTCTGGGGACTTTTGTCTGGTGTCCCTGAGTTGGCGCTGTATTGAACGTCAGCCTGTTCTGGGTCAGGCCGGCCATGGCAGGTTACCCCGAGTTGCCCCTCTGCTGACGGCATTCCTTACTGAGTGCATATTTGTCTTGCCTTCTAGCAGATATTTTCCACATGGCGTTTTGCTTATTTTTAGCACAGATTCTAATGGTTTCCTTCAGGAGATGAGACTCTTCTCCAGGACATCACAGAGAAAGGTGAACGGCAAAGGTAGACGTCGCTTAGGTAGACGTCGGCAAAGGTGAACTGCACGGGGCTCTGGGAGCAGTTTTATTGCGGTAGAACTCTTATTCCCTGCTCGCTTCTCCACCTTGTCAGAGGAGATCTGCCTGGAATCTTTATGTCCCGGAGCCCCTCTGATACATTATCTGAAAGGCCCATTTTAAACGTATATGAAGAATGCTGTTGTCTGAGAGGCATCATATAAAGGCAAATACCTACAAGAGAAAAAAGCCTGTAAAGCATCAGGAAAAAAATATATATATCATCTCCAAAAAACCTAAAACTAACTCATGATCAAGAGAACTTTAAAATCTGAAATACACCAGCAACTGAAAATGTCAGGCAGTTTCAGTATGTGAATGATTAAAGCCAAAAGAAAATATTAAAATAGAAGAAAAATGAATTGACCGTAATTGTACAGATATTTTGCTCAGAGCCAGTGCTAATTTTTGCACCTGTCTATAAGGACGTTTTTTGAATGAGTGCACTTGGGTCCACCCTCTTCTTTCTTCCATTAGCATCAGAGAGTGAGATGGTAAATTCCTGCATCATCAACTTCCTTACCAATGTCTGGGCCCTTTAACAAACAGAACCCCATTGAATAAAGAGAAACCAACACTCTCACGAACGTCCCCTTAATACTCATTAAGTAATTTTGCGCTTCTCTCCCTCGCCTTTTTTCTTTCCTCTTGAACATGACCCGAAAGCCAGTGCGCAGAGCCCTTTGCAGCAGGCACAGGGCTGCCCTCATTGGTCTGTGCGATCCTGGTTTCTCTCTCTTGCTGAATGGCCTCACTGTTCTAACAAAGAACCCGGCCAGTGTGTCTCCCTGAGGTTATTAAGCGCCCAAAGTAGCTATTAAAACTCCACATTTCTACATTTGCACCAGACTGGATGTGGACAGGCCAAATTATTTGTTTCCTTTTAAATAAAGTGCTTGATCGTTGGGTCGTGTGAGGTGGATCCTTGGTGGTTGTTGCCATGTAATAAACATGCAGGGGCTGTAAGAAATGTGATTTAATAAAACATTCTGCTGTGTTTTCTTCTTGGACATGGATGAGGCAGCATGCGTCATGCATTGCAAGTGCAATTAATCCAGCATTTACAGGGAAAGGAGCGGGAGCAGGGGAACAGGAACCACAGGGACGTGGGCCAGAGAGACATGGGTTCAAGGCTGATTTATTTTTAATGCAGTGGTTTGGCTGGTGGGAATGCAGAATGAGGAAGAGCCTCTGGCTGCGTGCCTGTCCCAATGCAGAGGGGGCTTTGCAGCCCACCCAGTGGAACTGATGTTTACTAAATGGCCTTTCCTAAAGAGCCCAGAGAAGAGAAAACCTCCATCTCCCACAGGCTTCCAAGAAACTTCTTGCAGCCAATGGGCATGTTCTGTATAAAAGCCCATTTGAGCTTAGCCATAATTAATCTAGTGATTCATACGAATCGATCATGTAACGTTGGGTCCCCATGGAATGAACAATTGCATCCACTCACAGTTCTTAGTTGTTTTTGTTTGTTTGTTTTTGATGACACAGCTTAGGGACTTTGCAGCTGGTAAGTTAAAATAGAAGGCAGTCTTTGTTGTAAAAGTGATGTGTTCTAAGTCCTTGGATGCACTTATTACGATGGCTGTACTGTTATGTGTTCAGCAGATTAATGTGGTGGGCCATGATGAGCACGGCATCAAATTTTCTTTGGAGATATCTTAGTTGATCAAGATAGGTATGTAAAGATCAAATGCTAGGTTTGGCAGCTATAAAAAACATACCATAGGTTTTAATTAATCTGTTTTATACAGGGTGTTGCAAAAAAAAGTCTTAATGCCTCAACGGGATACGATCTGTACTCTATAATCACTAAATGTCATTTATATTCTGTGGACATGTTGCAAGGTGCAAGTGGCTTAAGAATGACATAGGGGCTGGCCAGTCAGCTCAGCTGGCTAACAAGTGGCCTTGTAACAACAAGCTCAAGCATTCGGTTCCACACACTAGCCTGCCTCCCTCTTAAAAAAAGAATGAAATAAATCAAAACTCCCCAAACACTTCCCAGTCAGTTCGGCCTCACAGATGCCACCTGGGTCTCTTTAGTTCTTTTTCTTCCTCTCCCTTCCCAACTTTTGACATGTTGTAGAGCAGCCACCTTCAGAAGTGTCCTTGACTCTCGTGACCTTCGTGCAGGTCTCCTAGTTCACTGGCTGTGGTGAATAATTTATCCTTCTGATTTTATCCATTTTTTATTTTTTTCATTGCCTTTATTAACACAACCAATAAATGATTATTGAGTGTTTACTGCCAGCCAGACACAGCAGGTGAAAGAGCAAGACAGTGCGTGCCCAGCCCTCGAGAGGCTGAGGGACCAGTTTGTCTTCTGCGCTCTGACCCTGATACAGCCCAGCCCCAGGCACTCAGCGGGAGACCCCGACTTCGTTTTCCTCATGCCTATTGTCCTTCTGATGTTAATACACTACATTTTACCATGTTTTTAAAAACTGGAGAACCATACTGCTTGACATGCAATCTCTTTGCTTAAAACTGTGTTTAAAAAAATATTTTCATTAATTTTCTAGGTATCAGATATGGAAGTGTCAGTGAAAGCAGCAATAGCTGGCAGTATTTACCAAGTAGCTGGTGCCCGTTATTGGAAAAGGTGTTTTACGTGATCTCGATAAGACCACCGTCTTTGTCACTATTATTCTACTCACTTTACCACAAAGAACAGTGACACTTGGGCAGTTTAGATTTCTTGCTTGAGGTCTCACAGGTAGGGAGAGGCATAAAACCCACGTCTACAAACAGAAAGCATGGTTCTGCTCCTGGTGGCCATGGGTGTGTGTTTATAATTTAAAAACAAAAAACAAAAAAACACGTTCTTTGAGACCTCCTTTTCTTTTAGTATTTGGACTCCTTTCAACATATATAAACATATAAATTGCATTCTTATTATATAAACATATAAATTGCATTTTCTAATGAGTGAATTCAAGGCTGTTAGCATAGACACTAGTTTCTAAAGCAATTTTATTGTGTATAATAAATCACACTTAAATATCAGGCAATCAAAATTCTAATATATTACTCTATCCCCCTTTTGGTATTTAGAAAACACCAGAAAACAAAACAAAACAAAAACCACAAACCATATTTATAAAAGATGCCAAGCAGGGTTTTAAAATAATGGGATTAAACAGTGAAGGTGTCACAGTGCAGAGATGATTGTTACATATTTTTCCTTTTGCATCTGGATGTCAACATCAGCTCCCTAGCTCTGTTCTTCCTGCCCCTCTGCTGTAGCTCTGGTCCACATGCAGGTGGTAGCTGTGTAGGACTTGGAGAAATACGTCATTATAAGTATCCCATTCGTTCAGGCAGGAAAATGCAAGTATTCAATGTCTTATCCTTTACGTTTAGTCATGTGTGTGTGTGTGTGTGTGTGTGTGTAATTTTTTCCTTAATGGTGTTTAAGATTGCATCGATTTCCATATTCCAGACATTGTAGATCTTGCCAAAATGACTGGCTATTCCTCGATTGCCTTCTTCTATAATATTGCTCTATGAGAACAACTGTTGAATTTGAAAGGCAATAAATTTAGAACCAATTAAAAGGAACTGTTTTAGTGCAAGACGTGGCACTTGCAGGAGGTCATGGGCACAGAAGTTGTCACATGAAAGATGGGTGGCCTTCACCCACACTGGGAGCTATAACCTTGAGCCACTGCTTGGGTCCTTATAGGGTGGAATCATCTCAGAACCAGAATCCTCTGTCATGCTTTTCTTGTTATCAAAGGCAGAGTTGGCCCAGTTTCTACCTAGAAAGAGACACAGTTAATAACTAGTTGATTGTTAAAACTGATGAAGAAAAGACATTACAGCTGGGGTGATTGGAAGGTTAAGAGTGCCCAGGCTGTCAAGCAGAAGGAACTCTTGATTAGTGAGCAGAGGCTGATACCTTCGTGCTAGCACCTCCAGAAGATCAGAAAGGACTTGGATGGTGTAGAGAGAAGGTGGGCAAGGAATGCCAGTCTGAATGGACAATCACCCAAGCACCTTAGGGCAGAATGGGAGGACAGCCCCATGATTTGAGCCAGGGACTAGGAAATGGTCAGATGGAGAGACAGAATTGAGGCCTTCCCTGACTTGGGAGGCAAAGGTTTTCCTGGAGGCAAACCAGTAGATTTGGCCAGTTGACAGAATGGTCAACGTTTCCCATCCAGAAATTGATGTGGACATCTAATGGCTTCTGTACCTTTCAGTCGTAAGAACCACATGGTGACTATTGTGATTTAGGGGAACCGTAAATGAATTAGACCATTCTTTTTCCTCCAGATGTGAGATCCCAAATGGAGCAGAATTGCCATCCACTTCTTACAGGTGGAGGGCGCCACCGCTGTAGTGATGCTGCCAGAGCAGAGATGGCAAAACCATCCCTGTTGAAGCTCTTAGTTAGGTAAGCTGGTCCACTGAAATGATCAATGTGCTTCTTTTTTTTTCCCCCTTTTTGTCTTTTTTCGTGTCCGGCAATGGATCGCAACCCTCAGTGTCGCGC
>NW_007728560.1:413270-418493 GCF_000696425.1 Galeopterus variegatus
TCTTTTATTTAGTAAAGAAGCTAAGGTGGGGCAAAAAGCCTCCACTGGCCAATATTGCTGTGGTTTTTCTTGGAGCATGCTGTTTAAAACCCACTTTACTGCAACTGAGACACAGTTGGACTGTTCAGCCTTGCTGAAAAATGGCTTGACATATATGTAGTTGCATCTGGGCAAAGGGATTGTAAACTGCTATAATGCTACAGGATTGGATGCCCTGAAAACAGGAAGGGAACTGCTGCTTCCGTATTTCCTGAGTGCCCGTGTAACTGCCTCATTTAGTCATTACAACCCCATGCACGCACGCAGGTGGAGGCCTCCCAATTTTGCAGGTAAGGCTCAGGAAGAGTTTGCACATTCCTCAAGGACACACTGCTAATAAGTAGTGGCATCAAGTTGCAGACGAAAGCATTCTGTCTGCAAGGTGTGTGTGCATCTCACTCTCGCTCCAGCAGTGCAGGGCAGCTGTCCAGGCCCTGGAATTGACAACTTTGAATTTGAGACAGTGCAAGTCTCAGCCAGCTCTGTCACTGTCTCAAGTTAAGTCACACCAGTACATGAATAAGTTTATCTCACCTATCGGTGGATCCGGCCCCTACAGGGAAGTTTTGATAAATTCACTTTTGTACTCTAACGTCTTTTTAAAAGAATGATGACATAAGAGGAGACAAGACTGGTGAAAGCGGGTAGGAGGGGACACTTGTCTGTCCTTGGCTCCAGTCTTTTTTCTCTCTTAACCCCAGTCATTTGTATTCAGGTAACTGTTGTGGCACAATTCACACCCAAAATTGCCTGTCCTCAAGCATGCCTCCACGTCTGCATTCTAACTCCTACCTTTTACTTACTTTCTTAATAAAAATAATGCATGGAGTTTATAAATGCCTCGGGTTAATTTCCTATCAGGGAAAGGTTTTAAACTGAGCACCGCTACCAGCTGTAGCAGCATGGTGTATGTGCTAAGGACTCGTGTCACACAAGAAAGATCTGAGTTCAACTCCAGCTTCAAAATTTAGGAGCTGAGCAAGCTTGCACTCATTTCTTGGCACCTCTGTCTCTCTTTTTTCTCATTTGTAAAACATGCTCAGTAACTTCAAAACATTATTGTATGGGTTAAATATGAGAATATGGTTAAAGTGCTTAGTACCTGACACCAAAAGAAACATAAATGAGAAAATTTATAAAGTAACCCCTTGTCAGCTGTCTCTAGTACAGAGTCTGTTCAGGCTGCTATAACAAGGTGCCATACAGGGTGGCTGAAACAACAGAAATTTATTTTTCACAGTTCTGGAGGCTGGGAGTCCAAAATCAGGGTCCTGGCAGGTTTGGTTTCTGCTGAGGACTCTTTTCCTGATTTCCTCACAAGGTGGAGAGAGAGAGAGAGAGAGAGAGAGGGAGGAAACGATGTCTTTCTGTCTCTTCTTACAGGTCCCATCATGAGCCTCCACCCTCATGACCCGATCACTTCCAAAGGTCCTACCTCTGAGTGCCATCCCATTGGGGTGAGGATTTCAGCATATGAATTTCAGGGAGACACAAACATTCTTTTCTTAAAAGGCACACTTTAGAATGTGTTGCCTCAGTGAAGCTGATCCGAGAGGTGGATTTCCCAAGTACATGCTAGTCCTGGGGCCTGTCACCGACCCTTGTCCCTCCCTGTGGCTTCGCATTCCCCCTCGTGCTCTGTGGCAGAGGCCCCGAGGCACTTTCTGCGGCCAGCTGAGCTTCCCGTCCTGCGTGGCTCCACTGGTGCGTCCTGGGAGCTGATGCCAGCGTGCCTCTGAGTCCCTCACGTGCAGTTCCTGGAGCAGGGAGCTGTGCCTGTCCTGCCCTGTGCTTGCTGTTCCTGCCGAGTCTAGCTGCAGAGGGAGAAAGGAGGCTCTGGTGACCAGAACAAGTCCTCTGCTCACTGTTCCTCTCCACCCTTTCTTGTCATGCCAAGTACCTTCTAAATATCACAAGAACTTTCCATGAGTCAAATATACACACTTGGTAACTGAAAGAGAAACACTTTGATCAGAGAGCTGGGAGGGCAGCTTCTTTCCATGAGGTGTCACCAGAGGGATCTTCGAAGACTTTCTCCCCCCTTTCCAAGACGTCAGCAAATGCACCACAGTTAAGAATCAGAATTCCATACACTTCCATAGCAGCCCCTGGGAATTTCGGGATGGTGAGATTGTTGCAAGTACTGTGCGTGTCACTCTTCCCCAGAGATTGGTCAGATTCCCAGGATCAGGGTAAGACCACCTGGGTCTTCACATATGGAAGAGGACAAAATGGAGGACTTTTCAAGCACCTTGTAGGCACGTGGGGCCCTTCACTTGGGCAACCCCACTGAAATCAATATTTATCCTGTGTACACACACGCATGCACACATACACACACACACACACAAATTATTTTTGTGATGTTACTCTATGTCAAATTGTTGCCTTTGACCAAACCTAAAGATTTTGAATTATTTTTCTGTCCAGGTCACATAGAGTACAGAGGACAACATGCTCTTTGAGTTTAATATTATCCTTCCAGTCTTGACTTGGGTTGGGCACACATTCACAGAGGCTGTAAACTCTTGATTCAGGGTTTAAAAACATTGTAATGCTTGTGAGTTAAAATGGAAAAGATTTGACCAATATTCCGTAGCCTTGGATGAAACTTCATTTAAAGTGTGGTGTTTTAGGAAGAAATTAGTTTTCAGAACATTAAAAGATTCTAGCGATAATATTTGCAAATCCTTTCATATGCATGAAAAATTAGCAACTAAATCTGGCCATTAAAGCATAATCTTTATTTGACCAAAGCATGATATAAAAATGGAATAAACTGTAATTTATCTTAGCTGACAGCTAATTACCTGGAAGTCTGATTAAAGAGAAAACTAAATTTACTTAATTAGTGTTTTGGTGTTTAGTCTGTATACATATAAATATGCCTATCTCTTCTTCTACATGAACATTGCTAGAAATAAATTACCATTTTTATTTTGTCCCATTCAAATGCTGCCAAACTGAGGACAACATTAGAAGAATGGGTATTTTACTAACAATGACAACAGGTGTTTGTAGACTATGAGCCTGTTAGTGGAGCAGAGCGTATTTACACGAGAATAGGGTGTTTATGACAACGCAGTTTTCTCTTTTCCCCAGTAGCTCCTCCTTAACTGACAGGGAGAGGAGAGACAACTTGTGGAGTGAGCCAGCCCTGCCAACAAATCCTGGAACAGCAGCGGAGAAATCTGCATATAATTAAGCCCCCCGAGGCAAACGGACTTTGATAGACAAGAGGTGGCTTTGAAAGCCTCAAAATCACTTGTTTGTTGGGAATAGTATTTGGTGGTGTTGCTTTGTTAGGGTTTGAAGAACTCTGCAGTAAGTACAGCCAAAGGCTGTACGAGGTTTTACGAAACTGTCTCAGCTCCCACCCACAGTTTCTGACGCTGCAAAGTTCTCCCCGCAGATGCAATTTCAACAAGATACACCTAGAGCGGTATAATGAGATCATTTTCCTTTCTGAGCTTCTGAATTCAAAGAAGCTTATGTGAATTTTTTAAAGTTATCTGAAAGTCATGGGATGCTATTCTTGGGTTTTCCTTACTTAAATGGCAGACCTACCAATAGTTCAGTCATATGCTTATAAATAATTGAACTAAAATATGATTTTTAAAGAGCACTGCAGGTTTTAATAAAAATCCCTAAAGAAATGAAAGTCTTAATTAAATCTGAAACTCTACTTCCCAGACTTGAGGTTTAGAGTGTCATTATTCATTCTCCCCTAACATCCTCTATGATTAAAATAGAACATAAGCAGGGAAATAGATAATTATTTAAAGGACAGTAGTATCATAGAAAGAAACTCAAAGCACGTAAAACTCATTTTGGACTTTGTTGGGAAAATAGAATAGTTTGGTCAGGGCCCTCCCCTCGGGTCCAGTTGGGTGTCGTTCAGCATCCTTTGTAAGCAAAGTGTGTGTGTGTGTGTGTGTGTGTGTGTGTGTGTGGAGTTAATGTGCATGTGTGACCAATGTATCTTTTTAGTTTTGTTGCTATTCTTGTGTTCTTCAGAGAGAGAGAGTTCGATGAAGCAGGGTTGTGGGCGTCGGCCTCAGGCATCTGTCCAGTAGTCCAGTGCAGCCATTCTTTCCAACCTAAGGCTCCAGGGACCTTTTGGCCACTTACCTAGTTCATAGACCTGCATGAAGGGGTCTGGGGACCCAGCCTGGTGTGTGAGGGGTCTGGTGACCCAGCCTGGCATGTGAAGGGTTTTGTGACCCAGTCTGTGAATGGGCTTGAGGGGTCTGGGAGCTCCAGACCCAGCCCTAGCTCAACCAGCGGCCCAGTCAGTGCAGGATCACAAGCAGGGAAAAGAGCCCGACAACTAGCGTGGTCACCCAGCTTTACAATTGGCATCATGAACAGGATTAAGAGCTAGACAGTCGGCGCTGTGAGGGTTCCAGGCCTTAGCCCAGCCAGCCAGACCTATGGAAGGTGGCAGGTGAAAGAGCCTTGCGCGGCATCATCATTCCGTGAAGTCCTTTGGGACAGGGTGTCATTTTGTTACCTTCACTCTTCACATCACAGAACTGTCTGGCATGACTGGAAGTTTTCGAGAATAACTACTTCTGACAATATTTCTAACAATTTTGGAGTGGAGATTTGTAAAAGGACAAATATTCTTAATGATTTGATAAAGATTGAAGTAGCAGATTCTGGAAGCATTACTTTTGCCTACTTCCCAGCCATCACCCACCTGTCCTCTCCAGCAGTTAACTTGGTCATTTTCTGCAATCCTCTTCCTTGTTTATTTTGCCACGTGACTCAATGGCCCTCTGGTTACACTGAGTAAACGGACTCTGACGAGGTTAACAATCGTGACTAGTTCTCATGAGGCTATTGACAACACAAGTTACCTGTACTCTTTCATGTTTTTTCAGGGTTTTTGAAAAACGTTGTCTAGTGAATAATAGGCCGATGATGGTGTTGAGTGTTAGTGGTTTCAGTCAAGTGTTCAGCTTAGTGTTGGAGGATGTACCCCATTCGTGCCAGCTCCTAAGTCGGCAGAGCGTGGGAGTGCAGAGACACTGCAGGTAGCAGGTGGAGACAACATGGTAAACACACACCGTGGAACCAGGGCCAGTGAGAAAAGGGATGATTTGTGGTTTTTATCGTGGTTTCCTTTTTTTTTTTTTTTTCCTTTTTGTCTTTTTTCGTGTCCGGCAACGGATCGCAACC
>NW_007728560.1:419057-421768 GCF_000696425.1 Galeopterus variegatus
CCGGTCTGTATGTGGGATCCGAACCCTCGGCAGGAGCGCCACTCCACTCTCAAGCGGCGCACTATAGCGGTGCGCCACCGGGCCGGCCCGTCCTTTTTTGATGTCTGAGTAAAAAGATGTTCAAGTTTTCAGTGGAACACACACTTGACTCTGAGATACAATCGTTGCCTTAATACAGGCTTGGTATGCTAAGCTGTAAAATGTCAGTGCCGTAGTAAAAATGGAGTTGTGCTTATGGATTGTCTCCAGGAGATTGTTGTCAAAGACATGGTTTTTAGAAAATAATAAATTTCTCATAGTACATTTGACACATGTGACTTATGGTAGTATTCGCTGGGTCAGCGTGTTCCTCTGAACGTTACCTTATATGGCTTTAGCACTTCAAAAACCTCTGTAAAGGTTCGTCTTTCTCAAAAACCCAGTGCTGAAAAAATGTGTGTTAGTAAAATTCAGAATTAGAATTTCAGCCATTTATTCTACAAGTAGAGTAAAAAAGAAGTGTTAAGACTTATTTAAGTGTTTTTCACATGGACAATCCTGTGAGTCGGGAAACTGGCTAGAGTGGAATTCAGGTCCACTCATCAAGCAGATGTTAATACTCACTGTAAATAAAATAGTCACGTGCACCATAATGATGTTTCGTGGTCAATGACGGAATGCGTATGTGACGGTGGTCCCATACGTTTGTAATACCGTATTTTCACTGTACCTTTTCTATGTTTGGATGTGCTTAGATACACACCTACTTACCATTGTGTTACGGTTCCCACAGTATTCAGTACAGTAACATGCTGTACAGGTATGTAGCCTAGTAATAGGCTGCACCCTGTAGCCGAGGTGTGTAGTAGGCTATACGTTAAGGTTTGTGTATATGCACTCTGTGATGCCCTCACAATGATGAAATCGCCTAACGATGCATTTCTCAGTACATACCTCCATCGTTAAGTGATGCATGATGTGTTCTTCTAAGGATGCCAAGATGAGCACAACACTGTCTCTGTCCTCGGGCAGAGGACAGGAAGACCTGGTGGGTGAGCATTAAGTAAAATATGAGACAGACAGATGAACCCTATGACAGAACTACCAACCAGGGCACCAGGGATACAGAGGAGACCCCAGTCACTTCTCCTAAAGAATATGGAGAAGGCCTTGGCTGACGGATGTTTGATCTGGAAGCTTTAGTAGAATTTTAGGAGGGAGGGAAGGAGGCAGGAAGAGAGAGAGGAAACAGCTGGTCTGAGACACTAGTGTCACATTGGGAGAATTCTCATTGATGTCGGCAGGAGCGTGGCTTTGATGGTAGGAGGGTGATTGTCCGTTTGTGGAGCAGGGACTTGCTGAGCCTGTCATGTATGTGACGTGGTACAGCTCTGTGGAGGACTCAGCGCTGGTTGACACACAAACCCAGCCTTCACGGAGCTTGTGTTTGGTATGAAGACTTAAGTCATAGACCCATGACTTAAATAACCATGCTATTAAATGTCAACTGCATATTGTGGGGACATTTACAGATTGGGTGTCTGCTGTGGTCCAGAGCAGCACTGTCCACTAGCAACACTCAGAGACCAGGGACTGCTGTTGTCTGGCCAAGGCCAGGAGGGTACGTAATTCAGAGTGGGGTGGGGGTCACTGCTCTGCAGCTCAGGGCTTAACCCTGAGCAGAATGCACCCTGGTGAGCATTTGGCTGCACAAAGAGGGATCCAAAAGCCAAAGCCCTACAAGGAGGCAGTACCTCACACTTTGCTAACCACCCCCATTTTCTGGGCCTCCACCGGCTTGTCCCTCTCCCTCCCTAGGACGCTAACCGGGGTGAAGAGATTAGGGAAGAACTGGGGAAGTCTCTGGAATCTCATCTGCATTATAGGATGGGGAATTAAAGTTATTAGCAAGTCTTTCACAGGGAAGTGGGGCTCACTGGCCAGCCCCCTCCCCTGTACAGGGCCAGCCCCAGCTCAGCAGGCCCTCTGCACATGCCACCTGCTCTCTGGGCACCGCCCGCCTCTCCTGCAGAGCTGCCTTCCATTCTGACCCGGCCAGAACCCAAGTGGAGGAGAAACAAACATTTATAGAGCATCTGTCATAGGCTACCATCATTTGTCCTTAAAACTTGGAGTGATTATGGACTGATTTAGGGATTGAATGATAAGGAGTGATTTCATCTGTTTGTTTGTTTTTACTTTTTGTTTTAAGAACAAGAGGATGGACCAGCTTCCTTCTGCCTCCCCTCATTTCCTCTTTAGAAATATAAGCTACAAATAGGCCTCAGCAATGTGAGGCCAGTAAAGACATTCAGAGAACGCCCAGTAGCCCTGATCCCTGCACCAGCAGCATCAGCCTTCCCTGCAGGCTTCAGACCTGCAGAACCTCAGCACCCAGCCCAGACCTGCTGACTTGGAATCTGCATTTTAACAGGGTTCCGTGGATCATTCCTATACACGTTCCAGTTTGAGAGGCACTGTGTCAAAAGACAGGCCTGGGATTTCCCTGATAGTATATTTGGTGAAACTTTCAGTGAAGTTCTTCCTTGTTGAACTGCATTTATTTTCTTGTAACAAGAGTTTGGGCTGGGGGTTATTCAGAATCTTTTATTTTTATTTTATTTTTTTTTTCCTTTTTGTCTTTTTTCGTGTCCGGCAACGGATCGCAACCCTCAGTGTTGCGCCCGTACCGGACCGGGACCGGCAACGGGATTGCAACCCTCGGTGTCGCA
>NW_007728560.1:422755-446064 GCF_000696425.1 Galeopterus variegatus
TTTTTTATTTTAATTTTTTTTTCCTTTTTGTCTTTTTTCGTGACCGGCAACGGATCGCAACCCTCAGTGTTGCGCCCGTACCGGACCGGGACCGGCAACGGGATTGCAACCCTCGGTGTCGCACCCGCACCTCACTCAGCCAGTGAGCTGCCGGTCTGTATGTGGGATCCTAACCCTCGGCGGGAGCACCACCGCGCTCCCAAGCGGCGCACTGTAGCAGTGTGCCACCGGGCCGGCCCTATTCAGAATCTTTTAAATTGACATAGAAGGAAAGATATGTATGCACTTGTCAGGGTGGAGGGAAAGTTTCCACTTTGCCCTCTGAAGGTTGCTGAAATGAACTGACAATAGACAGGTTAACAGGTGAAAAAGCATGCAAATCTATTAACCTGCAGGAGAAAGCCACAGGAGAGAGATTACCCCACAACCCAATGAGGTTTAGGATTTTACATGCCTATCTTCACAGGGGAGGGGGAGATGGAATGTTGCCAATTTTGAGGGGGTTGTAAATGACTTTTAGGGGAAATGAATGCACCCAAAGAACAGACAACAGTTTGTAAATGATTCTCTTAGGAAACTGAATTGAACAGACAATGGCCTGGGATAAAGTTCCTTTGAGCTCTGATGGAAGTGGTGGCACCAATTACTGGAAGGTGAGGAGCAGACTGCACTGTGAGCAGAGGTTGTCTTATTATGCAGATGAAGTCTCCCAGGGAATCTCTCCAAGCTGCCCTCACAAGAACAAATGAAAAGTCTGCCTGGGCTTGGTCTTTTCTGCAGTGGTTAATCTTTCCTAGTATTTGATGAGATTCTTAGTGAGGGGAATTTAAGACAATCGCCTTTCATTGAAAAGAAGCCCCTCCCTGCACTCGTAGGGGTATGAGGGAGGTTAGAAAGTCCTTGGTCCTGAAGCAGCTTCTATGGCCTTCCAATTGCCTTTAATTTGAAAGTGCTTAGCATGCCAAAGAACCATACTTTGGGGTATCTGAGCCCCAACACATTCAAGTGGACGTGCCCAGCATATAAAGCACCAGAATAGTGAACCTCTGCAAACCATAAGGGCATTCAGAGAGGTGAACATACTGAGTATATCTCCAGCATCAAGGAGCCAGCCCATCATTCTAATCTGATTAGGGAATTCTCTGTGAAAACTGATTGATGGAAGGGGGAATTTTAAATTTTTTCTGTGTGTTTCTTCTGGCAGGTGGACAGGCCTTTTGATGAGCCCTAGCTCTGATTACCAAGGTCTTTAATGTAAAAGACAAAAACATACCAGACATCTAATCTACTGAAATTGAACTCTAGCCAAATAAAAGATGATTTTTCTGCTGTAAATCAACAACAGACCTCCTGTAAACAGAAGACAACTCTGACACTAACACTGATTTAGGGCCAGAAGCCTGAAGTTAAAATTGAGCTGAAGGACTGCAAGCTTTGTATGAAAGTGGCAGGCCACAGTGTCTGTGGTTTGCAGAACAAACATAAGAGGCTATTGTCTCAAGGCTTTTGCAAAGAAAACCTTTTTTTAGAAAATAAATTCCATTGTCAAGTTTTGTTTCTCATTCTGCTCTGCCCTTTAGTGTCTGAGGAGAATTTCTACTGAAGTCCATGAGGATGGGGCTTACTCGGCTCATCATAGACTCATTAAGGCTTAGCCATGTTTGGAGCACTGTGCTAGGCACAGGGGATTGAATGAAACAAGCAAGCAATGGTCCTTGTGTCTCTCTCTGTGCATCAGCCCTGGCTCCATGAAATCACTAAAGAGGAGGAAAGAACTTGTTCCAAGTTTACTCCTGTGAAGTGTCATCCCGCCACTTATTCTGCTGGCAACCACCTGAACCCTGCTTCTCAGCCATC
Source organism: Galeopterus variegatus (assembly GCF_000696425.1). Classification (NCBI taxonomy): domain Eukaryota; kingdom Metazoa; phylum Chordata; class Mammalia; order Dermoptera; family Cynocephalidae; genus Galeopterus; species Galeopterus variegatus. Next base: position 424,613 of record NW_007728560.1, read on the forward strand.
TTTCACATCCAACCGCCGAGCATGCTGACTTCTCTAACAAAGCGTATTCCCAACTTGTTCCTTCCTTTCTATTTTCACAGTTCTCAGTCTAGTAACAATAATAACCAACATTTCTTAGATATTGTCATGTGTCATGTGGCAGGCACTGCTAAGTGTTCCATGTGCATTTCACCATTTAATGCAACAGCCCTGTGAGCAGGGCACCATTGCACCCCATTTTATTGATGAAACTTTAGGGACTGGTCCAGACGCCCTTCATCCTGGGCCCAGCCCCTGAAACAACTCGGAAACTTTCCCTCCTAGTTACAAGTTACCCCTTTGCAATATATCCTGCGAATCTTCCCTATTAATGGTCCTGAAATCATAATTTCACCAGAGTCTTGTCTCTCGAAAGTGAACACAGTTCAGACACCTTTCACCATCCATTTGCTTTAGCTCACTTTTGAACTTTGTATAAATGGAATCAAGCAATAAATATTCTTTTGTGTCAAATCTAATTTTCTCAGAATTATCTCCGAGAGAGTCACCTCACATGCAGCAGTGGTTTACTCTTTTTGTAAAGTATTTTATTGTATGGACATAGCAACGTTCATTCATGCTTCTGATAACGGACAGTCACATGGTTTCCAGATTTGGTTATTACATGCAATGCTATGAAGATCCCTGCACGTCCAGTGCATAAATGCATACATTCGTGTCGAGCATTGTAAGCTACAAGTACGTTGAGCTTTGGTGGGTACTGCCAGAGGTTTCCAAAGCAATTGTGCTCAGCAGTGTTGTGAGAACACGATTTATACCACCTCCTCTCCTCACCAACACTTGGAACGATTCCAGCTGTTCTGTTATTATCAGTGGTGATGGTGGCGTTTCTTGTTATCTTCTGGGTGCTTTAGCATTTTATCTTCAACATGTAGATCTGTGATTGATCCAGAATATATTTTTTAGTGTGGTGTGAGGTAGGGGTCCTGATTAATTTGTTTTCGTATGGATATTGAATTACTCCAGCCAGCCTCAAGCAGTAAAAATACCTACAATAGTGCTGTGGTACCTTTGATAAAAGTCAGGTGACAGGCAGATCTGTTTCCTGACTCTATTTATTCCAATGCTTTATTTGTTTATCCCTGGACTGAAATCACACTGTCTCAATTACTGTACCTTTAAATCATGTCTTGTTAACTGTTTAAATGCTTCAGATATTATCCTTAAGATTGACTTTACTATTCTTTGTCCTTTACCTTTTCATAAAAATTTTAGAATCAGCTATGAAATTATACACATGTGCATGCACACAGGAGATAAATTTGTAAGAATTTCCTTATTTACAATAAAAAATTTTCTGATCCATGAATGTAATATACCCTTCCATTTATTTAGACCTTTTAAAATTTCTCTAGATAACACTTTAAAGTTTTCTGTGTAGAGATCTTGCATATTTTTTATGAGGTTGATTCCTAAGTATTTGGGGGTCAGTGATGTTAATATAAATGATTTTATTCTTCTATTTTAATTATTTTTCTATTTCATTCTTATTCTATTTTTTTCCCATATGTTTATATTAGTAAAATGGAAATACAATTAACAGTTATTTTATATTGACTTTGCATTTTCTTAGTCCTTATTTATTTATTCTACACAGTTTTGTAATTTTATTTTTCATTATGGTAAGAGTACATATTGGAATTTTTTTTCCTATCCTCACAGTACTTAGCCCAATGTTGAACAAATAAATGCTTAACTATTTGTTGATTTGTTGATTATGATTTATATAAGGAACTTTAGTCCTTGCTGGGTTACCTTAAAAGTTCTAGCTTATGATACCAATTCTTTCAATAGTCAGACAATTCTTGCTACACCTAAGAAATTAAAGGTAATTGAATTTCATCGGCTTCTCAATCATCTCTTCAATTACAACTTTTAAAACAAAGAAATAACCTCCTCTTAAGTCAGATAAGCTCATTTTCCTGCAACTGTTTCTGCACTGCATCAAATCTTGCTGAAGGTCATTTCAGTCAAGTTAATGTAAAATTGAGAATGCATAAAATAAGGATTAAGAAGAATAAAAGAATAACAAATAGAATGAATAAAAAAATTAAAGATGATTAGCAGTTGTTTTTGAAATTTGACACTAGTGCATTAGCAGCTCAAATTTCATGAAGCTTAAGCCTTCACCATTTAGAAAATATTAAATTGTATTTTAAGAGTTTAAAAAATAAATAAAAGGTTATTGGACAAAAGTTTCACCCAAACCTAGCATTTAATAGACAAATCATTGTTAAAATGAAAGGAATCTATTACTGCATTTATGGTGAACAATGAATATATGACCTTAATATGTAAGGCAAGAGGTTATAGTAAAAAGTAGTTGATCTAAAACTAAAAATTTAAAGACGCACACATTATTTCTCTTTGATCTTAGACCAAATATGTATAGCAACTCTTTCATTAATGCATTATCTTTAGAAAGTAGTCTGGGTTTTTAGAAATTGAAATAAGATTCATTTAATCAGATATCGTAGTTCATCTGTTAAATTACAGCACTTTGCTCTCCATTTGTAAAATAATCTTCAAACTAATGAAGTAAGGTCAATTGCATGCAGTTTTATTCTAGCCAAATTGCTGTTAATTGCATCAGAAGCATTGGTAAGGTCAATAAATGTTGCCTTTTTATAGCCTCTCTTGAAAATGGCAGAAAATAAACGCCTTTTCTCTGTAATGCATTCAGGCTTGGGGCCACTCAGAGCAGGCTATTAGATTTTCATTGCCTGATCTGAAAACCTTCCATTTCTAAATAATAGTAGGAGGGACTGGAGTTACCAAAGCAGTTTTAGAAAAGACACCTTTATCATAAATGCTCCCTTGTTACTCCTTAATAACGACAGTGGTGTCCCTCAGAGTCAGTCTGCTGCTGAACAACTCTATGTAGATTGTGGACTTTGACAATTTTTTAATTTTCATGATAATTAGTGTGGATCAAGTCATCCCTTCTACCTTAACTTCCCTTGCTCCCAACAGTGTTTGCGAGTCAACTCAACTCTATTTACAGTGTGAGGTCTACGAGCTGGCAGACCTGGGGAACCCTGCAGCCTGGGCCAGCGTAATGAGGGGACAAATCACCTCCACCCAAGCAGGGGTCAGGACCTTGCTGTGGCCTCAGTGCTGCAGACCTGACCCAGTCTTTAAGACTTGATCACATCTTTACAAGTTTTATCCTTTAAAATACAGATTGAGTATCTCTTATCCAAAATGCTTGGGACCAGAAGTGTTTCGAATTTTGTTTTTTTCATATTTGGGAATATTTGTAGAATACAAACCTGTTGAGCACCCCAATCTGAAAATCCGAAATCTGAAATACTCCAGAGCATTTCCTTTGAGCGTCATGTCATCATTCAAATATTTTGGATTTTGGAGCATTTCAGACTTTGGATTTTTGGATTAGGGATGCTCAACCCAGGCATACTTTTCTAATCATCTCAATTTGTAAACTATTAGCACCGTGTGTGTGTGTGTGTGTGTGTGTGTGTGTGTGTTTCTGAAATAGTAGAGATCATGGTATGTGAGCTATATATATATATATATATATATATATATTGCAAGGAAAGCCAAATGCAAGTGGAAGGGAAAGCAGTGGCCAAAAGAGGCAGAGGAGAGGGTATGGCCAGGGGCTGGCACGATATGTGCAGAGTGGTCCTATTGAAGAGTTGCACGAACGTCTATTTTTTGCATCCACATGAGGTCATAGTTAATTTTACAGTATGTTTGATTTTTTATAGTTCGAGAAACAATGTTCTTCTCTTAGCACAGAACTAAGCAGAAATACTTCGAGTAGCCTGCTGAATTCAGGAAATAGGATGTGTGTCTCAGTAGACATAACCACAAAGACCACAGACAACACGGAAGGTGGTAAAGGAAACCTGGGTGCTTTCTGGAACAAGCCCTACATGCTGGGTGTTGCGGGTGGCCTGTCTCAGTGTATGGCATAGAGAGTGCAGCCTGAACTGAGGCATTCACGTGGCTAACACCACATTTGCCCATTGCCTGTTGGCGCTGGGCTATGTGTTGGAGGGATAGGAGAGCCCTGTTCCTGCCCTGGAGGAGAAAACCAGAATGAGGGAAATGCATACCCTTCAAGTCCTTGCCCCAAAATTACTTCTCAAGGAGCCCCTGACCCTCACTTGTTGCTGCCCTGCTCCTCCTCCTGGTCTGCACTCCTGCCCCCTCTCCCCTGCCTCATTCTCGAAGCACCACCACCTTCCAACATACACGTAAGTGGCACCTGCCTCACTGACACACAGGCCCCTAGAGAACAGGGAGTTTTATCTTTTCTGTTTGCTTGTTTTCACAGAGGTATTTCAAGCACCTAGAATGATGTGGTATAAGCTCTCAAAGGTATTTGCTGAGGGAATGAATTAATTCATGAATAAATGAATTCATGAAGTACTAATAGAGGTAGACACAGAATTCTATTGGATAGAGTACAAAAGGCACTTTCCCCAAACACAGGGGTTGTTGAGAGGCACTCAGATAAATAGCCAGACACTAAAGCACTTGTGGTAGCTAAACATTTTGATTAATCAAGCAAATCTGCCTGTAGAGTATAAATTTCTGCATTAAAACTGGAAAGTCTGAAAAGCCATAGGAAGGTCCAGAGGATAGGAACGTTTTCCTTGGGCAGGTGGAAGCAATGTAACAGCTGGCTGTAGGAGGGCCATGTGCAAAGGAAAATTTGTTTCTCTAAATGCCGTTCGGCTTTGAGATGTAAGATTTAGATGTTAGACACTTCCTGGCTCATTTTACCACATTCCTCTCTCTTTTATTTGAGAATTGGAGCTGGCATGAGTCTGTATGCAAGCTGCCATTCAGTAGCTGGAATAGCGTGCTACGTTAAATTTACTTATTCTTCAAATGTCATCCGGGGCCCAGGGTAACACTGAATGGTGAGCTGTCAAGGGGCCACTGCCCGTGGGAGTCTTGGGAAAATGCAGGCACCTCTAGACGTGAGTTTCAAGCCCTCTTCATCTCTCAAGTGTCTACACTTTGATTCAGACCCTTAAATAACCTCCCCTTACTTCCTTCTTTTCTGAGCACCACTTTTAGTCCCAGGGTATCTCCCCACTTTTGGGGCCAACTTGACCCCAATCCAGTACAAGATGATCTTTCAGAGACTCGCAAGTCCTGAAAAATTACCTAGAATGGACCTAAATAGAATAGTGGATGCCACGTGTTTATACCTCTGAAAACCTCTTGATTCAGTGCTTTCCAGAAGAAGTCTTTACGTGATATGTCAATTGCTTCTCATAAAGAATCTACATGCAGAGTGGAAACGATTGCCTTGTTTTAAATTTTCTAGGCATAATAATGAGTTGTTTTCTAAGCGACCAGCATGTGTGATTTATGACTGTCTTCCAGAAAAATTCAATTATATGACTAAATAAATAGAGTGAGGATGTGGCTTCACAGTAACAGGAAAGAGTACAATTATTATCCTCTCCCACCCGGAACTCACAACGGACGACCTGCTCTGGGCCTTCCTTCTGTTGTGCATGGAGTTTTTATTGTGCTTGATGAGATTTTGCATTATAAGACGCTGGATTCCAAGGGCCAGTGGCTTACTGAGGACATCTGAGGGTGCCTCCGGTATGAAGTTATCTGATGGAATACAGGTTGCCATTGCAGGTTCTAATGTTTATTTTTAGTAATGATAAGCTGGATAACAGCACACTCCCATGTCACCAAATGAAGTGTATTCATTCTTCACTTTGTCTGGAATGGTTCCCCCTGCAGGTCAGGGTGTGCTGAAAGGATTTTTGAGGTTTCTTGCTGCCTCGGTTTATAAGAACATTAGGAGACCTGAGCAACCATCGTCCTTTGAACAATAAAATGCATATGGGGCGACAGATCAAAATTGACAAAGTATAGTTTACCAGGGAAAAATGTAATCCTTCATGCAGTTTAGAAAAAGAACAAAAACACCTGAGCAAGGGTATCTTGAGAATACGTGCCAACAAAAAAAATAAAAATAAACAAAAAACAAACAAAACAAAACAAAGAAACCCTGGGAAGATCTATAGCCAGCCCCAGAGAGGCTGATATCAGTATGAGGGAAGGACTCTCAGGACTCCCGAGGGTGGGATTCCTGCAGTAGGTGAACCAGGTGAACATAAAAGTCATCTCCTATTCTAAAAATATTTGGTATTAGATATAAAAAAGATGCAATTGCCTCCGTAATAACAGAGTTGCCAATCCTTCTTGTAGAAGGTATGTCCGGAGCCAACTTCATACTGTATCAATTGGTCAAAGTCACCACAGATGGAGTCCTGACTACTCAGAGTGCAGCCCGTGGACCAGCTGCCCAGCACCAACTAGAGCTTGTTTGAAATGCAGACTCCCAGTCCCAGTCCCCGGCGCTGACCACTGGTCAGCGCTGCATTTCTACAAGATCTCAGATGGTTCTATGCACCTGAAGTTTGGATGCCCAGTCCAAGGCTGTGGTTATCGAGCTTGGCTGCAGATAGAGCCACCTAAGGGAGTTTTCAAAGACTGAAGTCTGGGTCCTTCCTCTTCCCCCATAGTTCTGGGGTGAGCCTGAGGTATCAAGAGTTTCCAGAGCTCTCCAGGTGGTGCTAATGTGCTGCCAGAGTCCAGAAGCCCTGATGTAAGTCCCTGGAAGCCTCGTAACCCGCCAGCCCTCGGGAGGGCCGATCATGAACTGATCTGTATGGCTGTTTTGCCTTTTAAACAGTTTGGATTAAGAGCAAACACATTTGTTATGAAAATACTCAATGTTAAAGAAGCACTGCAGCTTACTGATTAGGAATTTTTTATGGCAATTTCATTCCAGTTGGTGCCAAACTCTTCAAGACGAGGGTGGGTAGGGTTTTTTGTGTTTGGGGAAGTCTCTGAAGAAAGTCACTGAATAACTGAACCCCTTTACCTATGAAGAGGTTCAAAGATGTCCAGTTGACTGCTGGGGTCGGGGACTAAGGACCTTGGGGTTCTCTGAATGGAAGACTTGAGAGTCCCCAGGCAGAGGACAGGGAGCAGTCCTTGTCTGCAGTCTCCTTAGATTGATCATCTTCTCTGTTTCGGCGTGTGCCTATGAACCTGTGGTCTGTATATTGACAGCTTCTGGTTTGCTTATTTGTTTCATCTTTAAAAGTAACTTTATATTTTAAGAATACATTTCAGCTGAATTTACTAATATCAATGCTTTCATTTTAATGTTCGACCATATTTCTTCAGCTCACATGTGCTCTTATTTTTATTTAATCTAGTTTTACTGTTGAGTTCCTGCAAATTGTCATGTTTTAGTCTGCTTTTTACATCTGGTTTGCTTATTTGTTTCATCTTTAAAAGTAACTTTATATTTTAAGAATACATTTCAGCCAAATTTACTAATATCAATGCTTTCATTTTAACGTTCGACCATATTTCTTCAGCTCACATGTGCTCTTATTTTTATTTAATCTAGTTTTACTGTTGAGTTCCTGCAAGTTGTCATGTTTTAGTCTGTTTTTTATGTATTTTAAATTACAGCTATCTTGTCTGTTAACCATTTTTATCTGCTTGATATTAATATTTTTAAATGTTATTGATTGGGAGGTTATTTACTTGTCTTTTAAAAAAACAGCCCTGGCTATCTTGTCTGTTAACCATTTTTATCTGCTTGATATTAATATTTTTAAATGTTATTGATTGGGAGGTTATTTACTTGTCTTTTAAAAAAACAGCTCTGGTTTCAGAGCTGACAAGCAGGAGGTCAGGGCAGGAGGGGTGGGGTCGGTCTGTGTGCTCCATGCACTGGTCTTGCTTCCAAGTTACTTTCTCACCTTAAAGACTAATTAGTAAACATAAACTGCTCAGTTTCTATAAACACAAACAGAACCAGAAAATACAAACTAATCATAGGAGTTCTCAGTAAGTTTATTGTCCCAGCTTTAAAGAAAGGTGATCCAATGTTTAATCCAAGTTCCGCAGACTCTCATTTATTATGTCCCCCTCTCCACACTCAGCTCTCTGTTGTGTCTGGGGGACAGGTGCACATGCAGAGCACACTCACAGGCCCAGGACACAAGGATGCCTGCCTGGACAGGTCAGCCCAATTCCCTGGAAACTGACCCGCCAGCCCAGCTTATCTCCTTGTTTCTTGAATTACCCAGTTTATTTATGAGCACATGGGGAATGTGATCCGAAAATCCCTGGTCTCTAATCCATCAAACTTCTTGATGCCCACCAGGCTGTGCGAACAAGCCAAGTGGCCACATGGCCTGAGTGGGAGGTTCCATTCAGAAGAGCCCACAGAGGTCCCTCTGCCTCCCTTCCCTGAGCTTGGTCACAGTGGAAGACCTTGTAGCTGTAATCCTCCCATTCCAAAAGGGTGAATGAGACCCCAGGACAGGCTTCCTCCCACCACAGTTTCACCCCAGCGCTCACATCACCTCAATGATGGCGTCATGCTGAAAGGCAGCAACTTCATTCACCACTATTCCAAGAAATAGATTGATCCAGGAATTAGTTACACTACAGATTATTGTTGAACCACCTGGAATTAAAGGGCTTGCCCAATACCCGATGCTTTACTGGAATTTGCCAAGCTAGATGGTCAGGCTTCCTCCCAAAAGGAAAATAGGAACAAAACAACATTAACTTTACAACACCAGGACTGATGTTAAAGAACAGAATCGAGATGGCCGGATGTGGCGGGGAATATAAAATTCATAGGCCAGGGTGTGATCTATACTTGCATTTGGTCAAAGCTACAAAGAACCCAGGAGAGTGCCCTCTATTGTGTCATATTTCCTAGGCAGAAATCAATCGCCCTTAATGTGTACCTCAATCTAACAGAATGAGGACATGTGACTATGAAGTTCAGATCACATTGAGACACAGCCTGGCCCATTCATGCTTGCAGTCGGACTTGCATAGAATTCATAGCCCAGATTCCCTAATTACTGTGCCTGGCCTTTCACTGCCCTTCCTAGAGGTGGCAAAGGGAGCCTTTTCTCTGTCTTCTAGGTAGGTGTGTGTCCTGCTGCATTCCTTACAGGCTTCACAGACTCTGGTCCCAGTACCTGGGGCCACTGTCTTGTCACAGCTCTTCACCTGCACCAGAGCCTGGCTCTGAGTGAACTTGCCGAGAGTGAGAGAGGACAGTCATGCAGCACAGGTTGCCATGTGTGCTCACTGAGGGGCCTGCGTGACCGCAGACTGGGACATTGAGGGAAATGTGCAAGGGATGCATGGACCAGCTGGACTCACTGGGGACCTGCAGCCAGCACGCTAGGACTGGGGGATGCTGGAAAATATTCTCTGTATCTAGAGCCAGATATGTGTCCTATCTCCTCCCCAGTGGGGAAAATCATTCTGCAACTCAAGGCTGACTCTATGCCTTAGCTTTTTAGTTATATTATGTTATATACGGTGGCAAGAGTCACATCAGCAGCAGCACAGTGGTTCTCAACTTTGGATGCTCAGCAAAATCCCTAGAAGAGCTTTTAGAAATGCACGTGCCTGGTTTTTATATGCAGAGATGCGGACTTAATTGGCCTGGGGCAGGATTCCTGCGTTGGTAATTGAAGAGCTCCCCAGGTGATTGTAATGTGCAGCCGAGGTGAGGACCCCTGCTTAGGGTGAATGTCCTCATCAGAATTTTTTTAATCAATAGGTTTCAAGCGTATGAGATTGAAGAATAGGGTGGTGTAGAACACACTCAAAAGGTAAAGGGATAAAAGAAAAGAGTCAGAAAGTTGAAAGAACTAAAGGCAGATGTTACTTTGTAATCGTCAGGATATTCAGTTTTGTCTAAGTCTTCACATAATTTATTCCCTATAAAGCCTTAAAAATTTATTAGAACCGTCTTTAGTGACAGAGTTGAATAATAACACCATCAGATTAATTTACAAGGAGGCGTTTGAACATGCGTGGAAAACCTTCTGGGTGTATTATTTTTGTCATTGAGAAGCTCTTCTATGTAACAGAAGGAAACATATTATCAACGTCATTGTCCTTTCAGGAGAGGGCTCTCCCCATTTCCCGTGGTTTACTGAAGTAACTGAGACAGAAACCAACATGCTCAGTAATGATTTCAATGATGGAGCCCATCAGTGGTCTCCCAGGATTGCTGCCATGGTCATAGGTAGGGGCAGATGTGGACAAGGTCCTGGAAGCCTCCTTGTAAAGTAAAGCTAATCATAACTAAAGCCAAAATGTTTCACTATTTTAGTTATTATTTTAGTAATGCTAAGTTTTCATTTGTATTGTCAGAGCTAGGGCTCAGACCCTTCAAACCCATTGCATAGAGTGGGTCCCCAGACCCCTCACACGCAGATCCATGCTAGGTAATAGGGGAAGATTCTGGGAGCTGTTGGCAGATAACATGAGCTCAGTCCTCAGCAGCAGCAGCAGCTTACAGATCAGTAGCTTACAGGTCCAGCGGTGGCGGTGGCCTTGTGGAGGGTCATGGGGGCACTGGCAGCAGCAACCTCCAGCAGCAGTAGTGACCTCCCCAGGCCTTCCCCACCCCCTGGGGACATCCTGGGGGTGAGAGGTGCCATGGATCAGAGCCACTCATTCTTTATACTTAAGTCCATAACCCAGGACACCTGGGTGCACATGTGCAATTATATTAGACGATAACCAAGGAACACCTGGGCACACGTGCATATTTACATCAAATGCTCAGCAAGATTCTGAACATCTGAGGGGCCCTGACTATTTTCTTATATTTTCCCAACACTCCTACTTTGGGGACCCATCACCTTTCACATTCCCATCATCGGCCACTGGCAACTTCTCTTCCAACCAGTGCTGACGTTGAGGCACATCATGACGAAAACAAATTATGCCGTGCCCGGAGTTAGTGTAACTTTGAAGTGTACAGTTTACTAAGTTGGAAAAAAACTTTTGTTTATTTCATTTCTACTAGTCTGGTTTTCTCAAAGGACTGGAAAAATGTTTCTGCATTCAAATTTCTGGCATTTCTATAACAATTTGAAAGGAATGATTTTATAAAATTATCTATACTAACAGTTGTTACATGTTCATGTGTTTTGTAAATATTAACTTCATTGACTCTAAGAGCCCTACGTCTGTTTTTTATGATATAGTTTTGTTTTATTGACTTTTTCCCGAAATTATTACTAGAATCCCATTTAAGAGAAAGTCTGGGTGGGATGGAGTTTGGGGTGGTCTCACATGTGTCATGTCAACCCAGGTAGACAACTGTTTTCAGGTGAGTCGGGTTTGTGACAAGGTAACTCCTGCAGTGGACTCTTTAGTAGCTGATAAATAATACAATTCTTTGTTGAATTCTTACCTTTTGTTGATATAAATTTGTACTTTATCCTGTTCCTATATCCCTCACCTCTTTTGAAAAATGTTAGTTCAGTGACTTTAGCAGATTGATTAAAATGAGGTGATGGCTCATGAAAAAAAGCCTTTCAGCTTTTGAATGTGACTCAGACATCTTCTATTTGTTTGTAGAAATATTAGACATAAATTCTTTCAAATACTGTTCCTCAGAACCTCATAAGATACTTGCAGAATTTTTCTGATGCAGTTTCATCTATTGTTAATGTAAGTAAACACACTCCACTAGAAGTTGTTCTTTAAGGAACAGAGTGCAGAAATCCGATTACTTCAGACAACACGTCTTGTCCTACCAGGTGCGGGGACACCTTTCAAACTCAAATAATGAAGCAGCCTGAATGAGCTCACCTGAGTGTTCTGACAGCTCTCCTGAAGCAGTTTTAGAATTCTCTGCTTGTCTGACTCAAAGGTCTGCTCCCGATTCAGGAGAGGTTTTAGCTGTCTGCCAAAAGAAATCCTCTTTCAACTTCAGATCAAACGTTGAAATGAAAGAGGATCACCGCACACTGTTGTAGGAATGGTATTTCTGCCCATGCTCCTGAGTAGGCTCCCGCTTCTGACCTGAGGAGGCTCCCGCTTCTGAGAAGAGAGAAAGTGGGAACACAAGTGACTGCCACCTGCAGACTGGCCCTGGGTCCAGGTGTCCCTAGCGGGCAGGCCTGTGAGTTGCAGGCTGACCTGCAGACAGATTCCTCCCCGTGTACCTGAAACGGGCCTGTGAGCTAAGCAGGATGTCAGGACAGATGTCTGTCTGCACAGGGGGCAGCAGGGGAGGCAACGGCCAGGTACACACCTGGGCACATACCTGTGCTGCTTGATTTCAAGTGTGCCAGGAAAGGCCTCTTTTCTAAACGCCAAATAAAGGAGCCCAAAACAAATCCACACAAACAAGACCTCTGGCACCCACGGGCTGGGGACACAGTGGATCCGGGAGAGTGCGCGTACCCGCCGGGAGGCCGGAGGTGCTGTGCCCGCCTGGTCCTGGTGCAGGGCAGATGGACTTATCACGCCCTTTCCTGCAAGCAGGCCAGGGTGTGAAGGAAGGAAGACGCGCTCACCCCAGAGTGAGCAATGCTTTTGCAGAGACACCACGTGAGGAAGGGAGAGCTGTGCAAGGAGAGGTTGGAGAGAGCCTAAGGCAAAGTTGAGGTGTGCTTGGGGCGAGCCGTATGCAGGCTGCTGCTCGCGGGGTGCTGCGGGACCCCAGTCTCCAGGCAGGGGACACATCGCACGTCCTGCGCTTTGAAGGCAGCGTGCCGTGATTGTGGGCCGGCGTGAGCGCATAGCACAGAGCGTTGGCAGACGTCTTCCTCGCGAGCCGTATGCAGGCTGCTGCTCGCGGGGTGCTGCGGGACCCCAGTCTCCAGGCAGGGGACCCATCGCACGTCCTGCGCTTTGAAGGTAGCGTGCCGTGATTGTGGGCCGGCGTGAGCGCATAGCACAGAGCCTTGGCAGACGTCTTCCTCGGGGGGTTGAGAGGAATCTGTGTTGCCTCACTGGGAACAAGACGACTGCAGAGTAATGGACTGCAGAGTAGTGAGCACATGGTCGTTCGGCCAGCACTGGCGCTCCTGCCACCAGACTATACCCGTGGCCGACACCCTGCGGCCCACACCCATGGCCCACACCCGGTGGCCCACACCCACAGACTACACCTGCCATCCCACACCCGTGGCCCACACCTGCTGGCCCACACCTGCAGCCCACACCCGGCTCCCTGCAAACAGTCAGACTGACCTGAATTCCCAGTGGGCTTCGGCATTCACCATCAGCTGGGCTCCTCGGCTGGGCCCCCTGATGACAGACAGTATTGACCTTGTTGATTGACCTGTTGGGATATGCAGCCAAGATGCTGTGGGTGTCCAAAGATCCTTTTTAAAAAATTACTTACTGGGAAATAAAGAGGAATTGCCATTAATGCATAAGTTGAAGTGGTCAAAATTTGATTTACAAACAAAAGCCAAAGAATTCAAGCCAAATGTCTTAATTGGAAGCAATTAAAATTGGAACACAGAGGCCTGAACAGATGAGAGTCTGGCAAGTTCTGTCATGTGAGGCACGTCTAGGTTACTGTGTGATAGCGTGAGTCAGGTGTCCTTGTCCAGTGTCATAGCCGCCACCCTGGGAATATCATTCATAAAAGTGTTTGGTTATAGACCACCTCCCCCTGCCCCCTAGGCTGAGCCCCCTCCAGACAGAATCAAACTGCCTGGACTGGCAGGGCCCCTTGGGGCAACACTGGATGGACTTCCTGTGGCCTGGTTGTCCTGTTACAGTCGGTCAGCGTCCTCTGGGCTAACTCCTCCTCAAGCATCTCCTTCCCTTCCCTCTTTCTTACCCTGAATCATCCATCCGTCCATCGACACGTTTATTTTCCCTCTCACACTTTCACCTTTTTAAATTTTAAGTATGAGCAGAAACAAATAATTTTCATGTGACAAATAAACATAATAACTAATCAATAAACTAAACTCAATTGTGTGGTGAAAGAGCCCATGTGGAATTTTCTGGGGTAGGTCGTAAACTTTTAGAACAGTTTCTGCACTCATTCCTGTGTGTGCTCATTTAAAAAAATTTTTTAATGTGGTAGAATGCACATAATATAAAATTTACCATCGTGACCATTTAAAGTGCACAGTTCAGTGCATTAAGTACAGCCACGTTGTCGTGCAGCCGTCACCACCTCCATCTGTAGGACTTTGTCATCATCCCAAACTGAAACTGTGCTCACGAGACACTAACTCCCGCCCCTCCTCTCCAGCCCCTGGCAACCACCTCCCTGTTTGTCTCTCTGATTCTGACTACTCAGTACCTTGTCTGAGCAGAATCATAAAGTATTTGTCCTTTTGTGACTGGCTCATTTCACTTAGCATAATGTCCTCAAGGTTCATCTATGGTGCAGCATGCATCAGAATTTCCTTCCTTTTCAAGACTGTGTATTCTGATTTTTAACTGATTGGCTTATAAACAAAAATTCTGGAAACCAGCCTACTTTCATGCAGGAGACTCTCTGTGCTTCCAGAAAGATGACTAATTCTGTCACACTTCTAATGAGGGCACATACAAACCACAGGTTTTGGAGCAGACAGACTCTACTTGGGATCCTGGCAGCCTGACCACCAGCCGTGTGACCTTGGAGAAGCTATTTGATCTTTTCAGTTACGTGTTCATAAAATTAGGGCAGCTGTTCCGTGGTCCAAATTGTCTGAGGTCTGCGAAGCACTTAGTTGACAAGTGACCGAGGTTAGCTTACTAGGTATTGGCTGTCCTTGGGGTGTGGTGGCCATCACTGTCACCGCCACTGTCGTTGGTGAGCCATTTTAGGAAAAGGTGTATTTTTCCTGTCATCTTTCCTGTAGCAAGTGCCAGGGAGCACACTGACACATGGATGGAGACCATGCAGGAGCTTCCATGCCCTGCCCTGAGCGGCGTTAGCTGATCCTTTTGTCTTTCCCCTTCACATTTTTTGAGAGCAGGAGCCAACATTACAGTTTTAGTTACTTCTTTCAACGAGTATTTATTAAGGACTTATTATACGCAGATAGCAGGAGGCACTGTATGTAATGAACCGTAGGGACTTGGCCCTAAGTACACGTGGGAGGCAGATGAACTTGCAAATTATAAACCGTCCTCAAGGACTGAAATAAAGTAAAGCAGCGTAAGAGTATTGGGAGTAAGAAGATGGGCAGCTCTGGATGGATGTTCAGTTAATCTGCTCCGAGGAGATGACCTCTGAGCAAAGATTGGCATGAAATGTGGGTGTGAATTATGAGGAGAAGCAGGAGAAACGCTCCAAGCAGGCAGAGTGAAAACTTCAAAACGCTTAGCTGGTGATGACCTCGGTGTATCCCAAAGCCAGGGACTAGACCACGCGAGGAGATGACCTCTGAGCAAAGATTGGCATGAAATGTGGGTGTGAATTATGAGGAGAAGCGGGAGAAACGCTCCAAGCAGGCAGAGTGAAAACTTCAAAACGCTTAGCTGGTGATAACCTCGGTGTATCCCAAAGCCAGGGACTAGACCAATATGGCCAGATGACCATGAACTGGGCAGAGTGGTGGGAAATGACGAGTTAGGCATGATATGGGAAGGCGTAATAGGCCTCAAATTTCTATTAATCAGATTTTATCACACTGTTAGTTTGAGCCTTGTTTTGGTCTGAATGTTTGTGTTCCCCCCAAATTCATATGTTGAGGCCCTTACCCACAATGTGATAGTATTTGAGTCCTTTGGGAGATGATTTGGGTTAGATGAGGTCACAAGGGTGGGGCTCACATGATAGGATTAGTGTCCTTATAAGAAGAGGAGGTAACCCCAATGTAAGGGCACAGAGAGAAGGTGGCCATCCACAAACTAGGAAGAGAGCCCTCACCAGGAGCAGAATCTGTTGGCACCTTGATCTTGGACTTCAGCCTCCAGAACTGCAAAAAATAAGTGTTTGTTGTTTAAGTGGATCAGTCTTTGGTATTTTGTTATGGCAGCTGGAGCAGACTGAGATATGCCTTTTATTCTGCAAGTGATTCCGGTCATTTCTCAAAACCCATGCCTTTCTCTATGACTCCCACAAACTTTTTAAACAAATTCTGCCCTTTGAAAAATAGTTGCTGAGAGTGAGGAAGAGCCAAATACCTTCCCACTCAAGGGCGTATATATTTACCTGGCTGCCAACCTTAAGGAGCCCAGCCAGGCCAGTCCCAGGAGCGGCAAGTTTGGCCCACTCCATGTGCCCCTCAACAGAGCCACCTGGGCTCCACTGGCCTTCTCAGAAATCATGTGCATTTGCACGAAGCCATAGAGTAAACGTTGAGCAGCTTTTTTGATCATATGGTACTTTCAAGAATCCGCCAGCATTGGGTAATTTTCTGGACATGTGGAGATGGTGCTGAGCAGGGGAGGGCTGCTGGGCCATGGACTTGAGCAGATGGTGGTCATTGCTGGCACCAACACGTGACCAAGCTTAATTGCTGGAAGGGCTGAGGCCATCGATGGTTGCTCTGTACTTTGATACTACTTAAAAAATTACTTCTAGCAGGAAATAATTTAGTATACAAGGAAGCACTAGCAAATAAAATATCAGACTCTCAGTAAATGCCATTTCACCACCTGTGTGTTAACAACTATTTTTAATATTTAGAAATATGTGGTCTCTCATTAATCATCATTTGGGTAAAAGTGAGAAGGGTTATTTTTTTCAGTAGATTAAGACTAAGTCTATGGGATTTAAAATTGCACAGCTCTGCTAAAATTACTGATAGCAATGTCCATGTGAACTAAATGATAAATACATTTGTGTCCTATAGAAAAAACTCAGATTTAGCTGTTTATGTGTAAAATGACCCCTCCTGGTTAATTGACTTGCAATTGGTAGTTTCAGGTATTCATGCACAGTAGCTCTCACTGGAGCAGGTCTGTCTACCCCCTACACATAAAGCTAATCTCTCTGGCTAATAGCTTGCAGCTTTGGCCTCATTAAGTCAAAGAACTCCTGCACATTCAATAAGTCTAATACTCTGTATTAGTATGCTATAATTTGGCTCCTAAACAATGAATTTTTCTCCTCTCATTGTGTGGTACAGTAGAAATAGTATAGTTTCCCTGCATTTTGCTTTTGAACAAAGTCAGTGATTCTGTGTTGTATTCCATACCTCAGGAAGGATTCCTTGGTGGTACTGTCTTACATCAGACATTTTTCGTTAACAAACAAGTCAAATTAAAAATTATAATAATAGTAACTAATAATTTTTTTACTACGTTCCATGTGCTAAGAAGAGTTCTAAGCTATTTTCCTGCATTAACTCATAATTATCATTACAATCCTATAAAGTAGGTATTTTTATCCATATTTTGCATATGAAGAAACTGAGGCCCAGAGTGTTTAAGTTTCACTCAGATAGTGACCAGGCTAGGATATATACTCAAGCAGTCTGATTTAACATTCAGACTCTGAATAATTATTCAATATAACCACATTGATCATAATATAACAATCACTCTATCAACATAAAGTAACTTCTAAAACATACATTTGAGTTGTCACTTGAAGGCCAGACCACATGAGTTGCTTGGGCACCTGCCTCGGATTCCAGGTGAGCCAGAGCAGGTACCAACCCAATGGATTGTTGCTTGTTATAAAAAGAGGAGCCTTGTCTTAATTGTATGTTGGAATCTTAGGGGCTATATCTTCTGAACATAACAGAAATACCTCCATAATTTTAAATAAACTTCTTATTAGTATACAGAAATAGTGAACAGTAAGGTCTTTTTGAGGGTAGACGCTATGATTTGTTTACTCTTTCATCCCCGGGACCCAGCAAAATGGTGGAACCACTCAAATATTTCTGAATGAATGAGTGCCATTTTTTTTTAAGCTGTGGGATTTTATACACTATTTTCCACCATTGCCAGACATTTGCTGTCTGTATATTTTGTTCTGTATATGAAAGCAGTGATGTGGAGTAAGCTGTTCTATCCTCTCAGGTGGAAGATTAAAGAGATGGGAGGTAGTTGTGTAAAAGTAGATATGAACTGCCATCAAAAAGTAATAGATTTCATGCTCTTGAAAAACAGGTTGTCTTAGCTTGGGCTGCTATAACAAATTACCAGTGACTGGATGGCTTAAACAACAGAAAATCGAGAAAATTTGTTTCTCATAGTTCTGGAGGTGGGGAAGTCCAAGATCATGGTGCCCACAGATCTAGCATCTGGTGAGGAGGGCTCTCTTCCTGGTTTGCAGATGGCTGCCTTCTTGTTATATCTTTGCATGGGAGAGAGAGAAAGAGAGAGAAGAGAAAGCTCTCCTGTCTTTTCTTATAAGGGTGCTTATCTCATCCATAAGGGCCCCACCCGCATGGCCTCATCACATCCCAAAGGTCCCACCTCCTAATACCATCTCATTGGGGGTTAGGCTGTCAACATACAAATTTTGGGAGGACATAACATTCAGTTCATAACACATGTGTTGATATGACAGCTGGCTCCAAGAAGTACCCCTGTCATAGATCATGGAGACCCCAAGAACAAAGAGCTGCCTGGGTTTCAGCAGCAGTGAATTTTACATCTAAAATTTTTCCTTAAGAATTTACCCCTCAAAAATGTTGACAGTATGAAGAGTGGAAGGCTTTCCTTTACAAGGGAATGCTCCCTAATAACTATAGAAAGAATTATAGATTTAGAAAATTATGATTTTGCAATTCTTAATATCATAATTGATTCAGCCCCAAATTACCAATGAATATTAAAAATCATTAAACAGCAGGCTGTTGGAGAATAAGCTATCAACAAAAGCTTATTGTGTCATTCCATAGATTCTTATTAATTAAAAATGGAAAAATAAAGTTACCTTTCTAATGGAGAGATCTAGTGGACACTACCTAACCAAATGGCCAAACTCAGCATTGCGACTATTGGGACAAGATATGCAATTCCTGATATGAGGCTATAGCGGTCTACAACATCCCTTCTGACATACTATTGACAAAAATGTCCAAGGGAATCAAATCAGGAGAAAAACATCAGATAAATCCAGATTGTAGGACTTTCTACGATACAACTGGCCTGGATTCTTCAAAACAGAACAAAACCAAAAACAACGTCATGTCAGAGAAAATAAACCAAATAAAAAGTGGTGAGGTTGGTGGGGGGGAGATATTAAACTAAAAGAAATAAAATGGACATAACAGCAAACACAAAACATTAACCTTGATTTTTTTTTTTTTGATTTACAGAAGATAGATATAAAAGTCACTTTAGAAAAATTGCGGAATTTGAGTTGGAGCTCCATGTCACTGTTAAGTACAGCAGGTGTGAGAACAAGGGCGAGACTACGGTTCTGGCAGTGCAGGAGAACGTCCTTACTGGCAGACGCATGCCGAAGTGGTTTGGGCTGGTGTTTGCAAATTATCTTCGAATGGTTTAGCCAAAAAGAATTGTGTGTGTATGTATGTATGTGTGTGCACACATGGTGCGCATACGTAGAGAGTGGGAGCATAAACATAGTGACATGCTGACAGCTGGTGACATCTTCACGAGATGTGGACAGATGTTCCCTGTGCTACCCATTCAGCTTCTCCCAAGCTTTGTGGTTCTGCATGACACGCGGTGCTGAGGCAGGTGGGAGACGTCACCCTTGTGCACCAGATGAGGCCCGCGTGGGAAATGGCAGGCTGGGTCCGTACTGCTGCACTGTCCTCTAAGACCCCTTTTCTCTGGTACGCCACTGCCCTTGGGTGCAGAGAGGGAGCAACTGTTCAGGATTCTCCTTTTCTCATGATCTCCTGATACCTTTTTTCCAGCAGGGAACACAGTCCACCATCTGTGCCCTAAATCCCCAGTTGCCAGAGGAGGGTCTGGGGGAGTGGGAGGCTAGTCATGTGGCTGCTTCTTGGGTTGTGTCCCACGGGACGCACACCTGGGGCTATCGCTACGGTCAGTGCATGGTCAGTCCCCGCTTCTCCACCTTCGGGGCACACCTCGCCTTGTGGTTCCCAGGAAACGTGTTTTATCTGCGCTTCTTCACTAGGTGAGTGGGCGGAGAGAGGGTCATTACTGTCGCCTGTCAGGAGGAGGATCCCAGAAATAGCACCGCCATTCAGTGGACAGCAGACGGCAGCCCCTCCCTCTCATCCTGGTGTCCGCCCTCCAGGGATGCCCCACTGCAGGCGTGGACCTTCTCTGCCCATGAGGGACATCCGGAGAGGGTCCTCATGGTGCAGGTGTGTCACAGGATGTAGCAAAACTGGGCTTGGGCACCAAATAGGAATGTTCTTGTAGGCTCTCTTCTGACTTCATACACAACACTCCAGACTCTTGGTCTTTAATGCCAGGAAGCAGCTGAGAACCCTTGTCCCAGACCTCCTGGCCCCACCTGATTCTCTTACCTCCTGCCTTTTATCTCCATTACCTAAGTATGTATTTTAAAAGAAAAGAGGAAAAAAGGGTGTTGCCTGTATTCTCAAAATTTAGACGGTAACCCATGATGACAAATATGTTCTATGGACCAGCTCGTGGACTGTTGCATATGCATAGGATTGTGTGTATATACAGGTATGCATGCCTGTGTGTGAGGGTTGCCTGGATGTAGGCGTGTGTGCAAACATTTAGTATGTGACCCAAAAGCTTCATCAAGCAGTCCTTACACTGTGATGGTCACTAGTATGCTCAGTTCTTTAAAGAGAGGCTGCCAGTGAGGCCTCCCAAGTTTATTTCACTACCTGCTCTTTGAAAACTATTGCTTTCAGTAACACAGGTGGCACAAAAAAGCTAACTGTAGAAAAGGGGTTGGACAACAATTCTGTCTGATGTGTATGTGTATTAATACGTGATTGTGTTTAAATGTGCGTGAGTGTTTACATGTGCGTCAGCACTTGCGGGTGTGTGTGTATACATATTTATATCTTTGTCTGCCATGGATAGGCTGTAGCTGGGGGTCTGCACGTAGGTGTGTGCATGTCTGTGTGTACTTATAAATATTTACATTTACATCTATGTCTACCATGGACAAGCTGTAGCTGGGGGTCTGCACGTAGGTGTGTGCATGTCTGTGTGTACATATACATATTTACATTTACATTATTGTCTGCCATGGACAGGCTGTAGCTGGGGGTCTGCACGTAGGTGTATGCATGTGTGTGTGTGTACATACACATATTTACATTTACATCTATGTCTACCATGGACAGGCTGTAGCTGGGGGTCTGCAAGTAGGTGTATGCATGTGTGTGTGTACATATACATATTTACATTTACATCTATGTCTGCCATGGACAGGCTGTAGCTGGGGGTCTGCACATAGGTGTATGCATGTGTGTGTGTGTACATACACATATTTACATTGACATCTATGTCTACCATGGACAGGCTGTAGCTGGGGGTCTGCACTTAGGTGTATGCATGTGTGTGTGTGTACATATACATATTTACATTTACATTTATGTCTACCATGGACAGGCTGTAGCTGGGGGTCTGCAAGTAGGTGTATGCATGTGTGTGTGTACATATACATATTTACATTTACATCTATGTCTGCCATGGACAGGCTGTAGCTGGGGGTCTGCACTTAGGTGTATGCTCGTGTGTGTGTGTACATATAC
>NW_007728560.1:446835-459880 GCF_000696425.1 Galeopterus variegatus
TATACATATTTACATTTACATCTATGTCTGCCATGGACAGGCTGTAGCTGGGGGTCTGCACATAGGTGTATGCATGTGTGTGTGTGTACATACACATATTTACATTGACATCTATGTCTGCCATGGACAGGCTGTAGCTGGGGGTCTGCACTTAGGTGTATGCATGTGTCTGTGTGTACATATACATATTTACATTTACATCTATGTCTACCATGGACAGGCTGTAGCTGGAGGTCTGCACGTAGGTGTATGCATGTGTGTGTGTGTACATATACATATTTACATTTACATCTATGTCTACCATGGATAGGCTATAGCTGGGGGTCTCCACGTTCGTGTACATATACGTATTTACATTTACATCTATGCCTGCCATGGACAGGCTGTAGCTGGGGGTCTGCACTTAGGTGTATGCATGTGTGTGTGTGTACTTATACATATTTACATTTACATCTATGCCTGCCATGGACAGGCTGTAGCTGGGGGTCTGCACTTAGGTGTATGCTCGTGTGTGTGTGTACATACACATATTTACATTTACATCTATGTCTGCCATGGACAGGCTGTAGCTGGGGGTCTGCTGCCCGTATCATTTGTTCCTCTCCTCACTGAGAGGCCCTGTGCTTCAGGTCACTCTGGAGGGAAGAGGCTTGCTGCCTGGTTAAGTTACACACAAACCAGGTTTTTATGTCATCGGGTGTGGGGTTTTTTCTTTGGGCCTCGTGTTTTCTTGCACCAATCTTTGCTGAAGCAGCCACAGAGTGAGCCATGGCTCTGCGTGGGCTCGCAGGTGGCCCTCTGCCTGCAGTTGCCGGGGCTGAGGCAGAGCATGCGGTTGTCTGCTGCAAGGTTAACCTGCTCTGTAGCAAATACCCTGTTGCAGTAGGAATCTTTATTCTCCCTAGTCTGAGGATTTGGCCTATATCACTTTCCAATCAATGGGATTATAATAACAATAACAATGACAATAATAATAATGACTACCAAATGCTCACCATGAGCTCAGTGCTAAGTGCTCTTTGTGCATGGTTCTCCTGTGATCGCTAGCAGAGAGTGAACTCAGCAGTTACCTGCTTCCATCATATATTTTTTCCTGTTCCACCTGTGTTTGGTGGCATATATTTTAATATTCCTTTTGAAAATTTCAAACCTGCCAAACAATACAGGAGGAAGAATTATCAGCTCATCAGGCTCAGAATATCAAAATGATCTGGTGACAGGGTGGCAATCATTCACAGACAATAGCTGTATGATCATGTGACTGTTTCTGGCAAGGCCCAGGTGAATGATCAGAAAACTGTCAATACATCATCAGGCTGTCGTTGAAAAAGTAAATGAGCAAATACTTGGAATCCCTGCACAGTTCACCCCAGCTGTTCCCTGGCCCTTGTGTACCTAACACGACAGCCTCATGAAACAGCCTAACTCCTGTACCTTCCTTGGCAATCTCAAAGGCTTCGTTTTTATTTTGTATCTTCCAATTAACAAAAACACTCGCATTTTAGTTCACACCTATTTTTAAAACATTGTTTATAGGCATGTTGGTTATTCCACTTTGTGTCAATTCTGATGTAAGGAAGTAATGTGCACTGTCAATAGTTGTGTGAAAAAAATACAATGAAGCTTTTTTCCTCTGGCTAATTTATTACTAAGCATTTTAAAAATGTGTTAGTGAATTGTTTAAAATAACACTTACCTTTTTTTCTTGAGAAGTAATTGATTATGCATATTTGTGGAGTACAGAGTTGAATATCTGGTTCTGTGTACAATATATGGTGATCAAATTAGGATGATTAGTACATGCATCATTATACAGTGTAATCATTTTTCGTGGCCCTTTAATTTCTCCCTAACCCCCTTCCCCTCCCTCTTGCCCATCTCTGGTAACCTCAGTTCTGTTCTCTCCTTTTGAAAGTTCAATGTATTATTGTGATTGTTGTATCTTTCTTTCCTTTTTATTTATTTGTTTATTTTTTAGCTCCCACTTACGAGTAAGGACATTTGTTATTTCTCTTTCTGTGCCTGGCTTATTTTACTCAACATAATTTTCTCCAAGCTCATCCATGTGGCTGTGAATGGCAGAGTTTCATTCTTTTTTTATGGCAGAGTAGTATTTCACTGTGCATATATAACACATTTTCCTTATCTAGTCATCCATCAAATTTCTCTTTCTGTGCCTGGCTTATTTTACTCAACATAATTTTCTCCAAGCTCATCCATGTGTCTGTGAATGGCAGAGTTTCATTCTTTTTTTATGGCAGAGTAGTATTTCACTGTGCATATATAACACATTTTCCTTATCTAGTCATCCATCAGTGGGCATTTAGGTTGTTTCCGACTCTTGGCTATTGTAAATAGAGCTGCAATAAACATGGGAGTGCAGGTATTCCTTTGACATGATGGTTTCCATTCCTTTGGGTACATACCCAGCAGTGGGATAGCTGGATCATGTGGCAGTTCTGTCTGTAGTTGTTTGAAACCTTGTGCATACTGTTTCCATAATGGCTGCACTAATTTACAGTCCCACCAACAGTTTAGGAGGGCTCCGCTTTCTCTACATCCTTGCCAGCATTTGTTATTCTCTGTCTTTTTGACAATGGCCAGTTTAACGGGGGGTGAAATGCTATCACCCTTGCATGTTTTGACTGGCATTTCCTTGATACTGAGTGATGCTGAGCATTTTTTCATGTATCTATCGGCCATTTATATATCTTCCTTTGAGAAATGCCTATTTACCTCCTTTGCCCATTTTTTAATCGGGTTATTTGTTTTTTATTTTTTACTGTTGTTTGAGTCCGTTGTATGTTCTGGATATTAATCCCTTGTCAGATGCATAGTTTGCAAATATTTTCTCTCATTCTGTAGGTTGTCTTTTCCCTGTAATTGTTTCCTTTGCTGTGCAGAAGCTTTTTAGCTTGATAAAATCCCATTTGTTTATTTTTCCTTTTGTTGCCTGTGCTTTTGGGGTCTTATTAATAAAGTCTTTGCCCAGTCCTACATCCTGAAGTGTTTCCTCTATGTTTTCTTTTAGGAGTTTTATAGCTTCAGGTCTTATATTTAAGTCTTTTATCCATTTTGAGTTGATTTTGGTATATGGTAAGAGGTATGGGTCTAGTTTCATTCTTCTGCATATGGATCTCCAGTTTCCCCAGCACCAATTGTTGAGGTCCTTTCCCCAATGTATGCTCTTGTTGACTTTGTCAAAGATCAGTTGGCTTTAAGTATGTGGGTTAGTTTACGGGTTCTCTGTTCTTTTCTATTGGTGCAAGTGTCTGTTTTTATGCCAGAGCAATCCTGAACAAAAATAAATAGATAAATAAAACTGGAGGTATGAAACTTCAAATTGTACTACAAAGCTATAATAACCAAAACAGCATGGTATTGGCATAAAAATGCCCATCTCTTATTGGGACTTTGTACATTTTCTCATTCAGTCTTCACATGTACTCCCTGTTGTATACACACTTGTCCTCATTTTGCAGTGGAGGCTTGAGTTGAATGAAAGCATTGGTGTTGTGATAGTGGGACTCAAATCCAGGTCTTTATAAAGCAAGGACTGTGCCCAGTGTTGAAGAGGGTGGCATCTCCTGCCCTGCAGGAGGCCACCACTTATTTCAGGAAACAAAGCTTACCTAGTGTGTCTGGGTGTCAAGCCCATCACGTTTGAGCACAGACCACAGTTGCTGCAAGACGAGGGTGGGATGCTGAGAGCATCTAGGCAGTTGGGGGGGGGCATTTCTGAGAGAGTCTTGGGAGAATTAGGAACAGCTTCCTGGAAGATGAAACATCTAAGCCAAGGCTGAGGGAGCAGTAGGTGGTCAGATGAGTGGGTCCCAGCCCCTGGACACAGCATCTCAGGAGAGTATGTGGTCAACCCAAACACAGTTCTCAGTAGCTTACTGTTAGCATATAGGGTCTGTATTAGTCCATTTCTGTTGCTTATAACAAAATACATGGAACTGGGTAATTTGTAAGAAAATGAAATTTATTGCTTATGGTTCCTGAGGCTGGGAAGTCCAAAGTCCAGGGAACACATCTGGTCGTGGTGACAGTGACCCAGGAGTCTCACATGGCAGGGGATGGTGGAAGCAGAGGGAGAGACTAACCTCTCACATGCTCTCCTTTTAAAGCCCTCAGAACCATATTCCTAACCACCATTATTAATCCATTCACGAAGGCATGGTCCTACATTCTAGTCAACTCTTCAAGGCTCCACCTTTCAATTACGATAACAGGATTTCCCACCCTCAGCAGTTACAGCAGAGATTAAGTTTTGGGGACTTTCAACACAAGGCAGGGTGCCTACCATTTATTTTGTCAAATGAGCCAGGACTGCTCCTCCACCAGCCCCCACATCATCATGTGCACCTTCCATCCAGTCCTTTCTGGCCTCTCCCATCCAGCACCACAGCTGCCACCTCTCAGGATGCTGCCATCGGTGGCATGATATTCAGGACTAACCTCACGTCCGTTGCTCCCTTCAAATCAGCCGTTAGGAGCCCGTGAGTAACTACGTGTGGCTCTCCATGCCCCGTGCATCTCCTTTCTTTCTTTGCTGCTTATCTGAGGTATCAGTATGACCCTCAAAGATACGGTCCAGAAGGTCACGAGTTGCCTGTCTTTTGTTTTTTGTTGTTAGACAGTTGTATACACAGCAACACAGCACCCAAAGAGTGGATGGCATGCAGAAGGCACTCAAAAAATATTTGCCGAATGACTGAACTGTCATGTTAAATTATTTTCTACATCTTATTTAGTGTTTTTGAGACTTTGAAGATATTGACATTCAAATCCGATAGTTTCAAAACTTAAATGATCATCAAAATTACTTGATGCACTTAAAAATAATTATTATTTTTAAAAAATCCTGACCCTCCCCCAAGACAGTTGGAGTCATTAATTTTGGAGATGGGACCCAAGAGTTTTTATTTTTGACTCAGATGATGATCCAGGCATGGGAACCACAAATCTAGTCCACTTCCACATGTTGCCAGGGAGAGAATAGTCCCCTGACCGAGAGCGAGTCTGTGGTCCCTGCCAGTCACTGTGGAGGGACCTGCCCAGACACGGGCCAGCATGCTTTGCTTCCTGGCCATGGCTGAGGGTGGGACCCTACCATCCACACCACAGAGGACGGCGCAGGAAGGGGCAGCTCAGGGCCCAGTGCGGAACAGGCTCTTAAGAGAAATGTAGCCTCATGACTGGTAATGGTAATGGGAAGTAGATTTCGGGTGAAGAAAACATGTATCTGTTGCCATTTAAGTAAAGTTAAAATCATAGGACTGAGATAATTTAATAGAGTTTTCCATTTGCCTAAGATTTATGTCTTATTTCTTGGTGATTTGTTTCCTTCTCAAATATACTCTTTGCTGCAAATGACATTCCAAGAGACCATTTCAGTCCCCTGAGCACTTGGATTTTTTCCAGGCAGTAAACCTGCTGCAGATTAAGCTGGTTTGGAAAATTGTCCTTCACGTTGATGGATTATGGTCCCCGCGGTGAGCACTCAGTCTCCACAAAGTTCATGGCATCCTCACCTTAAGGACCTAATTTATGTAGAAATGTTGATAAATTATTTAGGAGGGCATTCTTGCTGATATCAGCAATTCCAGAGCAACTGGGCGAAGACAGGGGAAGACTTTGAAAGTCATGGGCAGTGCTGGCTGCTCTGCTGCTGCGCCCAGGGGCCCCCCACGAGGACAGGATAAGGAAGCTTAGTAGCGGTGCAGCCTCCTGAAAGGCTAACCATGCCTTTAATTTAGAGGCTTTTGGTTCAGGGTGAAAACAATCAGTTAGAAATCAATAAAAAAATTAGGCGATTTCATCAATTTAATATGTGCTTGTGATTTCAGGAAAGTTTTCCCTAGATTCTTTTCACTGCAGAAAAGGTTTCTGTTCTGACACTTTCATGAAGTAGCCGTCATTTCACTGTTTTTTTCCATTTGAGAATTAACCTATTGTGTCTTGGAATGAGTCAAACAATAATATATTTTAATAGTATTTTATAGTTATTTATTTCAGTGCCTAAATATTTAGAAAACAGAAGCAGGAAGTTTTATTTTCAAATTTATGAGCTACATAGTATCTTGAAGATGAACAACATAGGACGCTGGTTTTCCTTGCATTCTGACATTCCCCACAGTGTAATTGGCAAGTTCATTCTTAGACAGAAGCCATTTAAACAAACCTCACATGATAACTTCCATGCATAGCAATTGAATTTTTTCTAAAAGGATTAAATGCCTAAGCTTTGAAGTTGGATGGGTAATTACTATAAAAGCCAGATTAATACGATTTGACCTAATTTCTAGTCAGTGACACTGTAAGGAGCCTTGTAAGAATAGCTATTATTGCCAAAATGTGTGTTTATGGGGCATGATTTTAAAATTGTGCAATTTTTTTTTTTTTACTACTTACCAGAAGGTATGTGAGGATTAAATGCCTAAGCTTTGAAGTTGGATGGGTAATTACTATAAAAGCCAGATTAATACGTTTTGACCTAATTTCTAGTCAGTGACACTGTAAGCAGCCTTGTAAGAATAGCTATTATTGCCAAAATGTGTGTTTATGGGGCATGATTTTAAAATTGTGCAATTTTTTTTTTTTACTACTTACCAGAAGGTATGTATTTGAGAGCGTGTCCTCCATGAGCACTTTTATTGGTAGTAAAATGATGTTACTATGGAAAGAAGTTGAAGTTTTCCCTTGTTTATTCCTCTATTCCTTAATTCAACAAAGAATTTATTGAACATCTGCTCTATGCCAGTTGTTCTGTTAGGCACCTAGATCCAGGTGGGGGCAGGTGGTGATGAACAGGAGAGCACATCGTATGTCAAGGAGAGACACGAAGGAAAGCACGGTGGGGCACAGCAGCCGGGTGCAGGGTTCCACCCGGAGCTCGGGGAAGGCCTTCCACCTGGATGCGGGAGCTGACCCTGTGGTGACCTGCAGCCAGGTGTGAGCACGTGCCACCTGTGGACGAAGTGAGACTCTGGGTTTCATTCTGAGTGAGATTGCAAGGCCTTAGAGAGTTACAAGCAGAGAAGCAAGAAGTTCTGCCCATGTTTAAAAACAGCCATCTCAGTAAATTGTGAAACTCTGAGACATAGGTTGGAGGGCACCGTCTGGGGGTAAGGCTTCTCCCAGGAAGTCACGTGAGCAAATTCCAGGCAGGGTGTGGACCTGACCCTTCTGAGGAGAAACACTGGGCAGGGGAGCACTGACTGGAACACAGAGCTTGCTCTGTCCTCAGCCACCATCCTCTCTGGGACCATGCACCATCCTCTTTGTTTCCCTTTTCAGTGAAAAGCCACATTTCACACAGGGAAACCTCCTGTCCTTTGACATCCAGGGCCTCTTCCGAAAGACACTGTTCAGCTGCTCCTGCGCTCACTGCCAGCCTTTTATGGGATCATCTGTGGGGCCCGGTGTCAGAGCACACAATTCATCATCGAATCATATGCAGTCGTCAGAATGACCCCACCCCTCCTGACTGTGTGACTGTGAGCAGGTTGCTTTACCTCTCTGCACCTCAGTGTCCTCACCTGAAAAATGGGGCCGACCAGCCCACCTACCTCATAGGATTAAATGAGATGACATCTATGAAGCTGTTGGTGCTGCACGTAGTATGTAGTGGGCATTCTGCAAACATCCCCATTACTGTCACTTTCCCACTGTCATGTCGTTGCATCCTTATGCTGTAGTTTCATACACGATGTCCCATGTATTGATTGTTCTCAGTTATAAAATCCTCTAGAGCAGGTGCCATATCTTAGCATTGTATTTTACACAGTACTTCGGGCAGTGAGGCCATTCAGTTTTTTATGGGATGGCGTTGATCAGTAATCTCCGCTAATGTCACTCAGACTTTCTCCATCCCCAGCCTCCCCAGCCTGCATGGCTTCAGGTATCACCTCTAGATTCACGCATGCCAAATTTATGTCCCTAGTTCTAGACTCTTCTAAGCCTCTACTTTGTGTTTCTTAGGTTGGCTGGTTAGCTCAGTTGGTTAGAGCGCAGCCTTGTAACACCAAGGTCAAGGGTTTGGATCCCTGTACTGGCCAGCTGCCAAAAAAAAACAAAAACAAAAAACCAAAATACTTTGTGTTTCTTGTCATCTGCAGACATGTCTCTGGATGTGTCTTTCCAGACTCCAATTTAGTTTATTTCAAATCAAATTCCCCTTAAGACCTATTTCTCTTTAGTTCATAACTCAGGGAGCCCTACCTCCGTTAATCTGCCAGTCAGGCAAGAGACCTGCTCTGTAATTCTTCTTCCCTTAGACTTCCATCGCCTCTCGCCTGGCCACCCCAGCCTCTAGGCTCTCTCCAGCCCCTCTGGGACATCTTGGCCAGAGCATGTTTACAAGCAAAAATGTCGGTTCTTAAATATGGTGCAGGCACAGCATGGGTGCTGATGAAGACAGGAGGGTGACTTGGTTTAGGGGTTCTCTGAATGAAGCACGTTTAAAATTCCCCTCCCATGTAAAGGCCATCTTGGTATGACCAGGGTCTCAGTGACCAGTGCTCCCAGGGAACAGCAACCAGCAGGATCTCTTCCTAATGACAGTGGTACTAAGCATTATTATACTGACAGAAAAAAGGAGACAGATGTTTGTTCTGGCACTTGAAGTTCCACATCAGGAAATGTCCTCTTTCCATAGTATTCAGCTGAGGCATGAGCATGTGTGAGTAAGTAATTTAACCCGAACCCAACTGAGCAGAGACCTCAATCAATTAGCCTATTCTTCCTTTTATTAACTCCACGTTTAAAGAGAAGCAAGTAAAATAAAGCACTCCTGTGAGTTATTTCATGCAGACGGAGGGGATCCACCGACCTTTCTTACAGCTGCTCTAGCAACACCGACGTTCACCCAGAGGTGGTCTTGGGCTTTGAGGTGGTCAGATTTTCAGTCATCCAAGGTGGATTTTGTTTAGTTGACTTTACTAAGGGTAGAGGTTGCACTAATATGTCGCAGGAAGATTTTCAATAGAGAGCTGAAGCTAAACAGTGCTTCTTGTTCATCCTCGGTTAATTAGAAAATTAAATTAACCACAACCCTCATTCCCAGAGCATTCTGGTTAATTGATGTTTTACTGTATTTGGATTAGAGGAGGCCCCAGGAGGCACAAAGTTATAATTGTATAGAATTAGAGAATTCAGAGAAGAAAGAATCGCAGATAATTTGCAAAGTTCCAAGGCGGTGGGTCCTCCCAGAACGCCCATGGCGAAGTCATTGCTTTGTGAGTGTGGCAGCTTCAGGAGGTGGCAGCTGTGGGTCCAAAGCTATTTAAAAGAGAATTCAAAAGATGAAAGTATTGCCTTTCGATTTTCATTAGGAGAAAATACATCTAAAATAAATAAAATAAATTTATTTTCTAGAGAAAATAAATCTAAATTTACACCCTAAAATTGAGTGGTTTAATTTGCATTTAATTTTTAATGTTTTTCTTCTCCCAAGTATCTGCCATTTTCTATAGTTTCCAAATATTTAGATTAGACTTACTTCAAAATTAACAAAGTGGAGGACAATCTAGATTCTTGATGGGCCAGAAGTCTATATTGCAGAGGGATTTAGATCAGACATTTTTGGTCTTAAGGTAAAGCTTGAACTGCCCTCAAACGGAGGACCTTCTACATGGAAGCAAATTACAGTCTGAATGATCCATGCTAATGCTTAAAGCCTATCAGTAAAAACAACTAGAATTCATATAATGGCTAGAAGAGAGGAGATCCAATGTTCTCATCACAAAGAAATGATAAGTTTGGGAATGATGAATATGCTAATTATCCTGATTTGATTGTCACACATTGTATACATGTGTTGAAACTGAAGTTCAACTCTGTACCCCACAAATATGTATAATCAATACATTTCAATAATAAAAAAAAAGAAGAAATTGAATAACAGCAATATCTTGGAAGATTCTAGTGCAAATTGAGGCTGGTATGTGGACCATACACCTTTTATGTGTCAGTTAAGAAAAGCCCATGGTTACTCAGAGCAAATATTTAGCAAAACAGACTTGGTCAGAATTGTCTTCAGACTCTTGTTTTTCTGGGAGGGACCTGGGGTTGAGGCTGGTATGTGGACCATACACCTTTTATGTGTCAGTTAAGAAAAGCCCATGGTTACTGAGAGCAAATATTTAGCAAAACAGACTTGGTCAGAATTGTCTTCAGACTCTTGTTTTTCTGGGAGGGACCTGGGGCTTGGAAGAGGGGAGAGGCCGTAGGAAATCTTTGGAATTGGCCTGCAACACAGGAAATTGTTCCATTTTTATTCCTCCTTCTAGACCCAATAACTTTGGGATTTACAGGGGTTACTTTTTTTCCTCTCAATTTTTTTATTGTGGTAAAATACACATAACATACAATTTACCATCTTAGCCATTTTTGAGTGTACAATTCAGTGGTATTAAATACGGTAATGCATGTCATAACAACGGGGATACATTCTGAGAAATGCTTTATTAGGTGATTTTGTCATGTGAACATTCTAGAGTGCACTTGCACAAACCTAGGTGGTATAGTCTCTGCACACCTAGGCTGTATGGTATAGCCCATTGCTCCTATGACTGTCCTATATGTGGTCTGTTGACTGAAATGTCATGTGGCACACGACTGACTGTACATTCGCAATGTGGTGCAGCCGTCACCACTAGCCATCTCCAGAGCTCTGTTCACCTTGTGAAACTGAAACTCTGTCCCCATTAAACACTAACTCCTCATTCCATCCTCCCCCAGCCCCTGGCACTAACCATTCTACTTTCTGTCTCTATAATTTTGAACTATGCTAAGTTATTTTGTATAAGTGGAATCATAAAATATTTGTCTTTTTGGACCAGCTTATTCCATTTGACATAATGTCCTCAAGGTTCATCCACGTTGTCAGAATTTTGTTCCTTTTTAAGTCTGAATAATGTTCCATTGTATGCAAATGCTACGGTTTGCTTGTTTATTCAGTTGGTAGACAGCTGGTTTGCATCCATATTTTAGCTATTGTGCGTATTTAGCTGCTATGAACATAGCTATACAAATATCTCTTAAAGACCCTGCATAAATATCTCTTAAAGACTCTGCTTTCAATTCTTTTGGGTATATACCCAGAAATGGTCTTGCTGGATTTTTAGGTTTTTGAGGAACTGCCACAATGTTTTCCACAGCAGCTGCACCATTTCACATTCCCACCAACAGTGCACAAGTGTTCCAAATTCTCCACGTCCTCGCCAACACTTGTTATTTTCTGTTTTTATTGTTTTATAGCAGCCATCCTAATGGATATGAGGTGGTATCTCATTGTGGTTTTGATTTGCATTTCCCTGATGAGGAGTGGTATTGAGCATCTTTCTATGTGCCTATTGGCCATTCAGCCATCCTAATGGATATGAGGTGGTATCTCATTGTGGTTTTGATTTGCATTTCCCTGATGACGAGTGGTATTGAGCATCTTTCTATGTGCCTATTGGCCATTAATATGTCTTCACTGGAGAACTGTATATTTAAGTCCTTTGCCCATTTTTGAATTAGGTTGTTTGGTTTTTTTGTTGTTGATTTTTAGGAGTCCTCTATATAGTCTGGATATTTATCCCTTATCAGCTATATGATTTGCAAATATTTTCTTTCATTCTGTTGGTAGCTCTTTTACTTGCTGACACTGTCTTTTGATGCAAAATTTTAAAAAAAACTTAATGAAGTTCAGTTTTTCTATTTTTTTTCTTTGGTTGCCTGTGCCTTTGGTGTTGGTGTCATATCCAAGATTTTATTGTCAAAGTGGACATCATGAAGTTTTAGCCTGTGTTTTCTTCTAAGAGTTTTATTAGTTTTAGCTCTTCCATTTACGTCTTTGATCTATTTTGAGTTAATTTTTGTATATGCTGTAAGGTAAAGGTCCAACTTCATTCTTTTGCATGTGCATGTCCAGTTTTCCCAGCACTGTTTGTTGAAAAGACTGTCCTTTCCCCATTAAATGGTCTTGCACTCTTGTCAAACATCATTTGACTGTATATGGGAGGGTTTGTTTCTGGATTTCTGTTCTATTTTGCTGGTCTATGTGTCTGTCTTTATGCTGATACCGTGCTGTCTTGATTGCTTTGTAGTAAGTTTTAAAATCAAGAATTATGAGTCTTCCAGCTTTGCTCTTCTTTTTTCAAGATTGTTTTGGCTAGTCAGAGTCTCTTTAGAACCACGTGAATTTTAGGGTAGAGTTTTCTGTTTCTGCAAAAAGGGTCATTGGGATTTTCATAGGGATTGCATTGAATTTATAGATCGCTTTGTGTAGTGTCTTACTCCATTTGGGCTGCTCTGAAAAAATACCATAGACTGGGTGGCTTCTAAGCTTCTCACTGTTCTGGGAGCTGGGAAGTCCAACATCAAGGCACTGGCCAATTCAGTGACTGTTGAGGGCTGCTTTCTCAGAGAGGATGCCTTCTATGTGTCCTCGGGTGATGGAAGGTACAAACAAGCTCCCTCGGGCCTCTTTGATAAGAAAACAGTGCCGTTCATGAGAGCTCTGCCCCATGACCTAATCACTGCTCAAAGACCCCATGTCTTAATACCATTACTGTTGAGGGCTGCTTTCTCAGAGAGGATGCCTTCTATGTGTCCTCGGGTGATGGAAGGTACAAACAAGCTCCCTCGGGCCTCTTTGATAAGAAAACAGTGCTGTTCATGAGAGCTCTGCCCCATGACCTAATCACTGCTCAAAGACCCCATGTCTTAATACCATTTCATTGGGGATCAGGTTTCAACATATAAGTTCTGGGGGAAAACAAACATTCAGAAGATAGCAGGTGGTATTGACTCTTAACAATATTATTAAGTCTTCCCATCCATATGCATGAGATCTGTTTCATTTATGTATGTCTTTAACTTCATTTAGCAATGTTTTATAGTTTTTATCAAACAAGTCTTTCATTTCCTTGACTAAATTAAGGTGTAAGTATTTTATTCTTTTTGATGCTATTGTGAATGGGCTTGTTTTTGTTTCCTTTTCAGATTGTTCATAGAAATGCAACTGATTTTTACGCACTGACTTTGTATCCTG
>NW_007728560.1:461371-462033 GCF_000696425.1 Galeopterus variegatus
TGCAGAAGGAAAGAGAATGCTCCTCTTTTCCTATAACTTCAGGAAGAATAATTATCCTACTAGCACTTTCCTGGGCCAAAGGAATATTTCATGCTTGTGTTGAAACACGGATAGACATGCAGTTCTTGAAGGATTGTAGTGAGGATTAAAGGAGCCTAGAGTGTAAGCTTGATTTTCTTGATTTTTTAAAATTATAAATAGTTGGCATTTGTTAGTAGAGTACACACAAAAGATATTCTTTTTTTCAGAGGCAGGACATTATGATAAGTGACTAAATAGACATGAAATAGGAATGAAATGAGACCTGCTTTTAGAATCATCTAATTGTTTTAGATCAAGATGAAGCCACTTCTGATGATTTTTTTGTATGACTGGTTAGCAATTTGTACCAGCTGAACACTAATATAGACTGGCCTACCAGAATTATGAAAAATTTTCATGAGTTAAATTTTAGTCCGTGTCTTATGAAAATGGTAATGGAAAAGACAACTTGCCTGAGAAAGGAATAGGAGAACCACATTTCAGTTTTAATTTCTCATCCATAAACTTCATTAGAAAAGAAGATAGAATTCTAGAATCATCATATTGATGGAAAATAATGTTTTCCCCCCAAAAGTAATGCCTTTTTATAAAGTAGCACCTGAAGTATTGAATAAAATATT
>NW_007728560.1:463151-486330 GCF_000696425.1 Galeopterus variegatus
CAGTTTTCCCTGAATATACATTTCTAGATTTATATCCAAGAATTGTGATGCTATAAAACATATGGTAATTCTGGGCATAGTAAAACTGTTAGTAAAAACAGAACACTAACCCTGGAAGTGTGTGACATGCCAGGTGTGGCACTGAGGGTGGTAATGAGAATGGATCGAGACAGTATATTCAACACCCGTGAAGTGTCAGGCAGCCGCCAGACATTTTACATATGTCACTTATTAATCTTCCCACTATCTTGATGAGGTACTCATTATTAACCCCATCTTTAAAAAATGGGGAAACTGAGGGGCAGGTAATTTAAATAGTTTGCCTAAGATCTCTCCAGTAATTAGTAACAGAACCTGGATTCAATCCGAGTTGCACTTAACTCTAAAAATTAGTGTGCTACACCATCGCCCTGCCAGATTCATCTTTTAGACTCTTTTGTGCGTTGTATGCAATGATAGTATCTCTGCTTGACATTTGTGTTTCAAATACTTCATGACTCATCTGAATACCCTTGTATTTAGGCACCAAAGTGACTGTAGAAAGAAGAAATTATTATCTGTCATCGTCATATTTCTTTTTCCTTTCTATTTTATGATCATAATTTTTTTTCCATTTTGAGTGAATGGGCAAACTTTGTTTCTCTCTCTCTCTCTCTCTCTCTCTCTCTCTCTCTCTCCTGGTTATGCTGTGTTCATTTTGCAGTGTGAAGCACATACACAAAGCAGAAAATTTGGTGTGTCAGGTGCATCCACACATCACTGATCTCCCAGGGCATCAAATTCTGGTGTCTCAAAGGCATAATTTTCTTGGGGGGAAAATTACATTTTGCAATCTTTGCTCATTTATCACTTCTGTCTCATAAGTTCCTTTCTTAAAAGCAGCAAGACTCAGGCACACGGCAGGTCATTTTTGTATGGCACACTTGATTGCTTAGGAAAACAAATTTGGAAATTACTCTCTTTAGATGGAAAGATATTGTTTCTCCAGGGTAAAATATTTCAACCAGATCCTTGAAAGGACCGGACTCTAACCAATCCGGCCTTCATTTCAGCTGCTGTAACAAGGCTTTGTGAATGGAGTTTATAGCTGCTTTTATAATTAACAATGAATGGAATATTTTAAACTTCGACCCCGTGTTGATCCTTACAACACTGTGTTAGGTGAGAGAGAATGAAGAAGGAATGATAGCGAATCTTTAGATTCTGGACACTCGGGGGAAACCATATTACTTCTAAAGAGTCCCCACCTTTCTTTCTGAAGCAAGATGGAGGTATCCTCTCATCCCAGGTAACTGTGATGCTTATCACTTGTGTTACTAATTTAGTTTAAACGTGGCCTTTACATTTTAATGCAACTTTGTGACAAAATGGCTCCAGAATCTGAGCATTAGGATTCTGTCTGTAACACTTTTCTTGATTTTTATAGTTATATCAAATAATCAAGGTAATTTTTCAAAGACTCCATTATCGTTTCTGTAAAGTGGGATAGTCAGACCTTCCCTAGTCACTTCACAGAATTGCTGAAAAGATAGACTGAGGCAGTGCATGTCTTAGAAATCGGTATGACCCAGACTCAAATGCCAGATGTTAGTTTATTTATGTGTTTACTGCAGTCAGCAGATACTGAGTGATTGTTTTGAGCATTTATACTGAGGATGCAATGTGGGACAAGAACCCTGTTCATGTTGGCATGGAAAATGCATCTGTCTTTGCACACCAGTACCTGGGGAGGAGGTGATAGTTCCTGCTGAAGATAGATGCAGGAGGTGGGGGCCATCGGGTGCTACCACCCTCTGTCCCACCTGCTTTGGGGTGTGTAGCTTAGATAGCTTAAGGTAGGATGGAATTTCTATTCAGTTGGAGGGTGGGGGTGCTTCCCAGAGGAGACTGAATCTTAACTTAGTCTTAAATGATAGATACAACTTAATAAGTTATACATATGATAAAGTCTTCAGTGAAGAGCTGACACCAAGGGTAAATGGGCAGCAGGCACAGGTGTGTTGGGAGGAGGTCAAGTGGCTTATCGTGGAGGGAGTGTAGGTGTGCGTATGGGACTTGGGTAGTCTTTCTAGAAAAAAGCATCCAGGGGAGTTTACAGAGGGCTCTGAATACTGTTGAAAATTATTTGTTAAGCAACAGGAAGCTGCCGAGGCTAGGGTGGAGGGTTGTAAGGAGCAGCTGTGAGTGTGGTGTCCATCCCTGGGGAGATCAAAGCCCGAGTGCTCTTCTCAGGGTAGGTGCCATCAGCAGAGAGAGGCAGGTGTGGTGGCCAGAAGCCGTAGAGACACGGCTCTGGCTGGGAGTCTTCCCACAGCTGAACGGGAGTTTTCTTTTTTATTTTTTTAATTTAATTTTATTTTATTTTACTTCTCAAAATACATTGTACTTAATTTTCATGCCCCTTTACCTGTTCCTCTCCCCCATGACATCGTATCTTCATATCTGTGCACTTGGCTTAAATAGTTCAAGGAATTTTGGTGGTTATTCTTCTTCCCCCAACACTTTTTGTTTGTGTGTTTATATATTTATTTACTTTTAGCTCCCACAAATAAGTGAGAACGTGTGGTATTTCTCTTTCTGTGCCTAACTTGTTTCACTTAATATAATTTTCTCTAAGTCCATCCATGTTGTTGCGAATGGTAGTATTTTGTTCTTTTTTAGCAGAGTAGTATTCCACTGTGTAGATATACCACAGTTTCCGTATCCACTCGTCTGATGATGGACATTTGGGCTGGTTCCAGCTCTTGGCTATTGCATATAGAGCTGCGATAAACATGGGAGTACAGGTATCCCTTCAGCATGATGATTTCCATTCTGGACAGGAGTTTTCTTAAAAGGGGGCCAGACTCCAAGGAGTGTCTTCAGCACAGGCGAGGCCCCCACTGAGGAGAGACAGTGAGAGTAAATTCAAGCCTCAGGAAGTGCATCTGGAATGAATTTGAAGTGTGTATGGACTGAAGATTCTTTTTAGGTGATCGCTGACATTATGAGCCTGGCTGAGATCACGAGGGAAGGGAATTTTGAAAGAGGAGAAGACTGAAAACAGACTGTCAGAACCAGTGAGAGAAGAGAAGGCAGGACAGCAAGCCTTTTCCCAGGGAAGGGGAGCCATGTCCTGGGAGAGGCAGAAGCGACAAAGCTCCTTGGAATTCACAGGCAGGAGCTTCAGGCTTCTGTTCGGTTGAGATGCATTTGCAATAAGGTGTGATGCTCCCGATTTTAGGTTGAATTTTGCCCACTCCATTTGGTTGAGCTTGATTTATTTATTTCTGTGCACTCCTGAGCATCTCTTCATTGCAAAGAGCTCCCTGAACTCATCACTCGTACATATTGATAGAACTCTGCTGGAAATAGATGCCCTCCCAAGTTGCTGAGCAGATCAGGTGCTCCCGGATAGGAGGCGAGGAGAACTGGGGGAGGAGGCGAGGAGAACTGAAGGGTCAGAGTGTCCCTGCGGGGCTGCAGCCTGGCTCGGCTGCCAAGCAAAGCTGCTAATCCAGGGATGCAGGGAATGGAGCTGTGTGCTCCCTGGGGGACCAGGCGGGCCGTGTGCAAGGGAGACAAGTCCAGAGCTGCCTAAGCGGCAGATGTGGGGCTTATACCTTGTGTCTACTGATGTGTCTGAGTGGCTAAATGAATATTCATTTTACCACCTGTTGACTCTGTTGAAGTTGAAAAGAGAAGCTCCTCTAAAGGTAATCTTTCTGTGCTGGCTTGTCTGGGAGTCTTCAAAGAGCACATCATTATGAGAATTTCTTCCCATAACCCAATTCCAGAGAAGGGTGGGGATTCCTTAATGACACAAATCTGCAGAAAACAGGTTTCATAGACTCGTAGGCTGTTGGAGCTAGAAAGGATTTAGAAGTGGTTGGGTCCGCTTGTCTCATTTTAGAGCTCAGGAAGTGAGCCTGGAGAGGGGCAGTGGCCGCCAGCCCTGCGTTCCTAGCCCACGGGAGACCTGTGTGCAGAAGCGGGGGCCAGATGCCCTCCGGGGACAGAGGGTGAGCATGGGATGGAGCTGCTCACCTGAGCCATGCAGCTCCTCGAGCAGTTGAAAGTCTTAATTTACGTTTAATAATAATTACCTACCAACACTCCAAGGACACTCTTCGAGCAGCCTGGTAGTCACTGTTCCTCGTTAGTACGTGCAGACAAGGGGCAGGGTTAAACTGGCATGCTGCCGAGGTGCCCGGCTGAGTCCCGACAGCAACCTCATACCCCCACCCTCGAAAAACAAAGCTAAACAAAAACCAGAGCAATATTATAAAAAATTAGAGTAAGGCAGTTTCACGTGTGGGTGTGGAGAGGCTTTACCGCAGCTGCACTTAGTGAATTTGGTTGATTAAAAGCAGACAGTTGAGTCTGAGCTTCTCGCAAGCCACTTAACCCTCATTGTCTTTGACTTCTTCCTGGAAATCTAAAAGGTTCTGCTTTCCTAGAGAAGAAAATTCTAAACTGCAGGTCTCCTTTGGTCAGATTCTGAAAACATTTTCCACATGTGTTTGTCCTCTTCTGCTGCCTGACCCAGGACCTCACAGCTCAGCAACCTGAAACAACCAACAGGTTGCATGTCGCAGCCTCAGAGGCTCAGGGGCTCGCCGGAGGCTCGGGCACTCTCAGGAGGTGCTGGCAGCTGGTGCCCAGGCCTGCGTCTTCTCCATGCTGCACTGGGCTGGGTGATCCGCGTCCAGGCTCGCTCACAGAGCCCTTGACTGGGGGCTCCACTGCTTCACTGTGTGGTCTTCTCACAACAGGGCAGCTGGCTTCTGCCCAAGCAATTGAGCTTCTGACCCAACAGTGTGTGCCACCCAAAAGGAAACCACAGTGTCTTCAGTATCTTCACCTTGAAACTGCCCGGGTTCTGTCGGTCACAAGCCAGGTATAACCTGCAGAGAGCACACAAGGTTGTGAGGCTGTGAATACCAGCAGGTGGGGTGACTGAGGCCCCTTTAGAGGCCGTGCATCACACCCCAGAGATTCATTTTATCTAGTTCAAATCTTCTGTTAGAATATGACACGGGTATGACATAGAATAAAAAACCAACTATCAACCAGATGGGCAAATAAGGAATCACACATACACATACAAAATGCATCTTTAGAGAAATATGTACCTTTGCATATAATGGTTTTGAAACAAAAACTTTTTACTTATTTTGTAAAATTTAAAATTTCTCATTGTGTGACATTTTTTTATACCAAGAAAGAACCTTGAATTACTCTTGATGTTGATTCAGTCCTTTTCTTATCTCCACTGTTATTATCCTAGTTTAAAATATTAATTAAGCATTGATTGTTATGTCATATGTATTTCAAAGCTAATTTAAAGGTGGAACTGGCCGCCTCCTTTGGAAACAGTACCCTAAGTTGCACTTTGTCCAATTCTAAGGAGGGAAAATTCAAGGATACCTTCAAGAAGAAACAGAGACATTCTTAAATAATGACAACTTTGGAAACTAACCTGTTGCTTAAGTTTGTCCACTGCAACCCAACATTTTTGATTTATGAACCTTTCTGACCCTGGGAAAAGGTGCCGAGGCAAGGACCGCTCCCCTCCCCTCCCCTGGCCTCCCCTCGGTGAGGGGAGCGGTTGTTGAGTCCCTTGCTGTTGAGTGCATAGACGTCTTTAAAAATCTGGGATTAAGAAGACAGACTCAGTGATGGTTTCCCAGCATCGCTATTGGGAAGGGAACAGGGCTAAATAAAAGGAAAGAGCTTCAAATGACAATAGGAAGGATTTAGACATGACGTAGGTGAAAAGAGTAGAGACTTTAAAGACACGTACATCTTGATCAGAGGAAACTTAGGTCTTAGGCTCGGAGGGGCCTAGGCATTTCTCCACAGTTACAGCAGGATGGAGTTTGGTTGTGTGTACGACATACAAATAGCTAATTATCGGGTCATTTATGGGACTGAGTCAGATACATATGTGAAACTGTCTCATACTGTCCATCCATCAAGTGAGAGCACTGTTAAAACTGCCTTCCTTTCTTTGGGGGTCTCACACTGTGTCACGCCTGCGTTCCTGGGTCTCTATGTGCATACATGCAATGAGGGTGCAGCATCTGGTCCACCAATGAGGCCTCACTGATGTCCTTCCGTGTGTCCTGCATCCAGGGTGCATGTGAAATAGTCATTGCCCTCCCGTAAACGTCACAAGGAGAGCATGCAGCAAGTTGACCACCACTGTCCACTTATGTGCCAGGTGACAATTGAGAGTACTCCAGGGGCTTCCAGGAAAGGAAAACAGTGAGGACTGGAGTTGCAGTGGATGCCTCGTGGGCTCTGCAGGTTCAGGAGGAAGGAGAGTGGCAGATAGTTGACAGGGAAACCAGAATAGTCATGAAGGAAGGACGGGATGCAGCTTCGAGGAGCTTTTCCATCTGCATCCTCGCCCCTCTCCATCTGCACCTGCTGCAGGAGTTCACAAGCATTTCCAAAACGGGGCCTGGGAGGCAGAGAGTGGGAAGAGCGATACCTCCAAGCACTCCCTCCAGGAGCAGAAAGGAGAGCTCACTGCACCTGCTGAGGCTGGGAGGGTGGCCGGGCAGCGAGGGAGGCAGTGGTCTGCAGTTCCTTTTCCTGCAATTCCAGTCTTCTCCAGAAAGCAGGTGCAGACAGCCGAGGCGCAGAGCACCCAGACCCTTGCACTCCCCTTCCTCTGTTTCATGCGTCAGGCCCCTCGACAGCAATCTCAGTATGCGGGGCATTAAGGGCTGCTCTTTGTAAATATCCACCATCCCTCTCCTACTTAGTTTTCTTAGGAAGCATTGAGTTTCCTTTTGTAGGAAATTGGAGCTGAACTGTTCAGAAGGCCACTGATGATAAGCTCTTTAAACTCACGTTCACCTTTGTCTCTTGTTTCAAAAGACATCTGTCTTGATTTCCAGTGTGCCACAGGAGAATACTGTATGAAAGTTATTTATTGTCCTCTTCCACAAACCCGCCCCCTGAAATATTTAACCGTGATTGTCACGGAGAGGAAGCTGAGTTTTTAGCGATGGACTTGGAGCTGCAGGGTGATCCCTGTCATTGGACTCCAGATAGAAACTGGAATCAAAGTCACTGGGGCTGTGATTGGTACTCAGAAACAGCACTAAATCACAGATACAATAAGGCTGATACTGCAGCATGCACTATGTAAATAAGAATAATGATCAAAAGTCATGCAAGCTGAGCAGAGACTTTCTGTGCTCAAAAGCAGTGGGGGAAATCATAAAGGAAAGATCAATAAATGTTACATAAAGACAAAAACGTGGATTTTATAAAGTACCACATAGAAAATCAGAAAAGAAGAAATAGAGCCCAAGGAAAATGTTTACAAGAAATAGGAAAAAGGATTACTATCTTTGAGCTACAGAAGTGCTTATGTGAATCGATAAGAAGAAAACAACAAAGGCCAAATACAAAAAGAGCCTAGGACAGGAACAGAGGAACAAAGACAACAAATGACTGCCAGGCCAGTGAGAAGTGTTCCACTTCACCAGTAATCTAGGACGTTCAAATGAAAGCCAAAAGGAGATCTTTTGCTTATAAAATGAGGAAATATTTTTTAAATAGATAACTTTCAATTCTAGTAGTGATACAGTAATAAAATAGGCACCCTCTCTCCGCACTTCGTAAGAATGTGATTGGATGTAGGTGTTTTCTGGACAGGAAACTCACCTTTGTTGCAAGAGCATTAAATATCTTTATGCGCCTTACCCAGAAATTCCACTTCTAGAAATTTGTCCTAAGTAAATAATATGATGAACAGACCCAAGACACAAAAATATGCACCAATATGTTTACAGCAGCATTTTTTAAGTAGTAAAAATGCAAAAAGACATTCATTAAAAACTATAGTTAAAATAAGTTTAATAATAGTAGCAAATGTTTATTTTGCACCTATGTGCCAAGCA
Organism: Galeopterus variegatus; assembly: GCF_000696425.1. Classification (NCBI taxonomy): domain Eukaryota; kingdom Metazoa; phylum Chordata; class Mammalia; order Dermoptera; family Cynocephalidae; genus Galeopterus; species Galeopterus variegatus. The sequence continues at coordinate 471,053 of NW_007728560.1, forward strand.
CTATGCCTATATATGTGTGTACATATATATACATATGTACACATATGTGTGTATTTATATATATGTATACATATATGTCTATATACGTTTTCTCATTTAATTTTTAAAGCCAATCCTATAAAGTAAGACCCATTAATAATGGGTTTTCAGATGCGAATACTGTGGCTTAGGGAGTGTAATAGCTTGCCCAGAGTCACACACTCATTCAATTACATAACACTTGCTCGTATATTTACAGCAGCATTTTTTAAGTAGTAAAAATGCAAAAAGACATTCATTAAAAACTATAGTTAAAATAAGTTGAATAATAGTAGCAAATGTTTATTTTGCACCTATGTGCCAAGCACTATGCCTATATATGTGTGTACATATATATACATATATACACATATGTGTGTATTTATATATATGTATACATATATGTCTATATACGTTTTCTCATTTAATATGTTTACAGCAGCATTTTTTAAGTAGTAAAAATGCAAAAAGACATTCATTAAAAACTATAGTTAAAATAAGTTTAATAATAGTAGCAAATGTTTATTTTGCACCTATGTGCCAAGCACTATGCCTATATATGTGTGTACATATATATACATATGTACACATATGTGTGTATTTATATATATGTATACATATATGTCTATATACGTTTTCTCATTTAATTTTTAAAGCCAATCCTATAAAGTAAGACCCATTAATAATGGGTTTTCAGATGCGAATACTGTGGCTTAGGGAGTGTAATAGCTTGCCCAGAGTCACACACTCATTCAATTACATAACACTTGCTCCAAATCTTCTGGTCGGGATCCAGTGAGAAAGGAAATGATATTAAATAGAAGTCCCCATGGTTTGTTTTTGAATAAATGTTTCCCAATACCAGGAAAAGATGTTCAGTTTTAAATAATATTTTACGATGTACACATAGTGGTATTTTGCTTGTTTTTCCTTCCAGCTACAAAAGTAAAGATATTTTCTTCATCAACATAAAAGTACTGTATATTCTTTTAGGATCTGCTCCCCCCTCTTCCACTGCTTGTCATCTCTTAAAAAAGAAAACTGTGTTCGAAGCAGACTGAGAAAGGGATATATTAAAATGCAAGCTGCACCATGTGGGTGAGCTGGAGTGTGGGGAGGTGTTGGTCCCACCGGGCCCTGCAGGCTCCTTTCACAGTGCGGTGGCTGAGCCCAGCTGGACAGTCAGAGCTGGGCAGCTCGCTCAGACGGTGGGCTGAGGAGGCAGTCTGAACAGGACCCTGGGAGGGGGACGTGGAGGACCATGACAGTGATCCTGGGATCTGCAGGACTGGTGTCATGCAGCTGTGTCCTCCTTCCTTTCAACATGAATATGAAAATGTTTTCCTTTTACCCACCAGAGATATTTCTGGAAAGTGGCACAAAGATGTGTACTTGGTGAGCTGGCATAGTCATGCACACGAAGGAACTCAGTGGTCTGAGGAAGCCTATGGCAAACACTTCTCAGAAGGAAGAATGACTTGAAATATGGTGTACAATCTGAATGACCTTTTGGCTGAACTTAACTTGGATACTGGTACATTGAGTTTTCTGAGAAACAAATATAAATCAATCTTAATACTAGTTCAAGGGAAACCAGGAGGCATGCTAAAATGTTCACACAACACAGATGCCCTTGGAGAAGATAGTTGCTACATGTCACATATTATTGTCTAGGTATTCTCACACTTCTAAAAAAGGAAACCAGAAGTTCACCAGCCAGCCTTTTAATTTTGAAAAAAAAATAAGTCTACAGTTTAGTTTTCATAATGGCTTTAAAATCAAACAAACATTTTATTTTATTAAACATAATTCACACTTTAGTTGTGGTTTGTGAGTCAGTCTTGTCTTGAATTATTTCACAATTTTGCAGCATTGAGAACTGGCTCTTAAACCAGCCTCTGGGTAAGATTAGGAGTGGCCAGGAACACACACATACATACACATGCACACACGCATGCACATTGACCTAGCATTAAATGCTAATAGTTGAACCACGATGGCCCTGTGAAGATCGTGAATCTGCAATCGACCTCCAGGCCAGTGCTTCTCATAGTGTGGTCTTCAGACCAGCACCGTCAGCATCACTTGGGAATTGATTAGACAGGCAAATTCTTAGGTTCCATCCCAGACTGAGTCAGAAACTCTGGCTAGATCCCTGTCATCCCTTAGTACGTTTCATAAGCCAGTTCTGTGTCAGCTCATCGTGACCAAAGACAGAGCAAGGTGGAGTCAGGATAGAGTAATAGAAAACCTGATTTGGTCTCTTCGGGCCACAAACACCCATCACCCCGTTCCCTGGGAAAGGAAGGAACTGTGCACACCCCGTGCATGGGGGCACCCTAACCAGTGCCTGCTGGTCACCCACCGACAGCTCAGGTGAGCATTGACCTTCCATCAGCCCTGAGTGCCCTTGTTTCTCACCTGTGAGATGAATTCAGATCCAGAGTCTTTATTTGGTGTCAGTCCTTCCCCGCCCCAATGTCAAATCCCACATCCCATTAATTTTCTCTTCTCACTCCAGAGAGATAACAGACTCTCTGTACAGCAGACACCATCACAGGCCTCTGACATTTACGGTCTGCTGCCAGCCTCCTCTTCCAACTAGAATTCCTCCGCACATTAAAATTTTCAATTTAATTTTAGGATCCTTTGAGAGGATTCCTCCAAGTCTTCCCTTTTCCAGATGGCTTATAACTCTTCTTTTCTGCCGCAGCCATTTCATTCCTCACAGCTTTTTAAAAATCATTTTATACATGTTACATCTTGACTGCCCCAATCTCATTGAGAAAGTTTTGAGAAGAAGAATCACATCTCACATTTTTTGTATCCTTTCAGTGCCTACCCAGTGCCTTACAAACGGTCAGTTATGGTGTTTACTTTGGTGCCCTCGTCGAAGATGCAGATTTTTGCTCTTATGATTGTGCCATGATGCATTTAAATATATTCACCTTTGGTTCCCTTTCCTCTTTGCAGTTCCTTAGATCATGAAAGATGTGTTTGGTTTGGTCAAACCAGATGGTTGGTTTTTCTTCTGAATACCAGTTTAAAACTATGATTCCCCTTTAGGGGGATTATGGATTCTGTCTCAGTCCCCAGTACCTCCTGTACTGTGTCCAGTATCGATAGTGAGTTCCTGTTAATCACCCCACATGCACTATTGATCTTCTTAGATTGAAGACAGTTCTCCGTAAGGACTGCCTGGTTTCTAGTGTTGACTTTGCAGATTACTGGCTGTATCTAAACAACCTTGTGCAAGATATTTAACCTCTGTCTCTGAGTTTCCATTTTGTAAATTAGAAATGTAATGGTACCTAACTCATAAGGCTGTTGTGGTGATTAGATGAGCTAATAAAATATTTAAAACAAAGCTGGCACACAGTGAGTGCCCAGAAAGTGTTTGCTGTTATTGTTGTGGTGTTGTTAGGAATAGTAGCTATAGCAGCAGTAGCAATAGTATGTATTTACTAATGTTTCTCTTCAAGGTAGAAAACCAAAAGATGGATTAAGAAAGTCTGTGTTTCAAGAAAAATGGGAAGAAACAAATTTCCTTTTAAGGCATTTTCCTGTGTTTTCTATGTGTAAAATTTTTACAGTGTTTCTATATTAAGGAAACTATAAATTAAGATGTCAGTTTCACCAGTTACGTTCTTGGGTCTTTATTAGATTGAAGTTGGAAAAGTGGGTTGCTTTTGATTTCTTTGAGCCAAATCCTAGTAACAGGTTTGTGTTGTTATTGGGTTTTTTCAAAAAATCTTTTTAGTCTATATTTTTATTTTGGAATAATTTAGATTTACAGAAGAGTTTCAGAGATAATATACAGAGTTCTTGTATACCTCTCACCCAATTTACCCCTTGCTGCCAACACCTTACTTTTCCACGGTATGTTAGTCAAAACTAAGAAACTGACACTGGTACATCACTGTTAACTAAACTCTGTACTTTATTTGGGTTTCACCAGTTTTCCCATTAATGTTCCCTTTCTGTTCCAGAATCTAACCCTGAGTAGCACATTGCATCCGGCTGCCATGCTTCTCCTGTATCCTCCGGTCTGAGACAGTTTCTCAGTCTTTCCTTGTTTTTCTGACCTCAAATCATTTATTTATATCAGTATTGTTATGGGTTGAAATGTATCGCTCTTCCCCTGAATTTTTATTTCGAAGTCTCCAGGATGTCAGAATGTGACTGTATTTAGAGACAGGGTCTTTAAAGTAGTAATTAAGTTAAAATGAGGTCACGGTGGTGGTTCCTAATCCAATATGCCTGGTGTCCTTATAAGAGGAGATTAGGACACAGCCATGCACAGAGAGAAGACCATGTGAAGATAAAGAGAGAGGGCAGTCAATGACAAGCCAGGGAGGGAGGCCTCAGAAGAAACCAGTCCTGCTGACACCTTGAACTTGGACTCCTGGTCTTTAGAACCCCGAGGAATAAATTGTTCTTTAAGCCCACCCAGTCGGTGGTATTTATTATGAGCCCTAAAAAACTAATGCAAGTGGGGACTCGTATATGAGGATACTTCAAAAAGTTCATGGAAAGATTTGTATGATCTTTTAATTTTGCTTTTCCATGAACTTTTTGAATTACCCTCATATATTTATTTTAAGCTTTCATTATAAACCAATTCTTTGTTTATATTGCTTCTCATATTGTTTCAGCTTTGGCCACTGGGCCTCTTTTAGGTTGGTTTCTGTGTACTGTTGGCATGTCCCTATGCCTTCGATTTTTGAGTTTTTTTCTGCTGCTAAATATGATGCAGGCTCATTTTGTATTTTTCCTTGCCCTGGCCCTAGACTCAGCCATTTCTGCAGAGTGCTGGTTCCTTTTTCTGGAGAATGGCATTTAGAAACCAAGGTCTGTGGTAGCAGATTTTGAACCCTGACCTGCGGCACCACCTGCAACATACTCTGGTTCTGTAACAGTACTAGCTAACAGGCTCAGCTCACACCTGATAAACCACATTCTCCGTATTGGAAGCCTGGTCGCTCTCCAAGGTACTGATTGTGAGAGGCTGCTTTTCCTTTGTGCCAGGAAAGAGAGAAAAAATACATGACTATCACATTTCAGCAGTCACAGTCATTCTCTGTTCTGCCCTCATTCACGATGTTAATAAAGGAAGGAAGATATATCACTTGGGTGAAGGAAACTCAGAAATCTTAGAATTTAATGAGTCATGCCTGTCTCTTTGCAAATCCATCCCTTGAAGAGGACAAGAGAGCCTCTTTAAAGAGAAAATATGATGAGACACTGTCCCAAATGTTATATGCGAACAGAGATCACTCGATCGTAGACTTGCCTAACTCCACATCTTAGTGATGACAGTTCAAGAAGAAATATGCTCAAACTGTGGCTTGAAGGGTTTAGCTTAGATATATGCCTTTCTTCAAAGGTAAGATTTGTGGATTCTGGAGAAAGCAATAGTGAGGTTTATAGAATTTTCCGATTCTGCTAATAAATGGGCACAAACTGGATTAAACATGTACTTGGATTAAAATATTTTAAATTCAGTATTTCATTATATGTAATTTTTTTTAATTCATGTAGCAGAGAAAATATTGGGATTCCTTTGGTTCTGTGCATACATGTTTGATGGCACATACCTCTGGGTAACCAATACTGTGATATACTGTACTTTTTTCCTACAGCTTTCTAACATGTCTATCTGTGGAGATAGGTGGAAGAGGCAGTGCTGGTTATAATTAATTAACCAAACATTATTTTTCACTTAAGCATCAATGAATGTTAAGAGCAAAACAGATTCTGCATTATTACTGCAGTAAATTTTAAATTTTACTGCTAATAAGCATTAAAGTCCCATAGTGTGTAACATTTTGTTTTTTCCTTTAAAAAAATTGAGAGCTATTGTATTTCTTCTGTGTTGATGTCTGGTCATCTGGTAGAGCAATTGCTTTTTCCAATCTCTCCTTCCCTGGAGTCCACCAGTGACCCTCCTTGTGTCAATGCAGTCGAGTGGTTGGCAGTCCACCTGCACAGCAGCAGTGGTGGCTGTGGTGGATGTTGTGGTAGCAGGCCACCCTTGTGGCAGCTGTGGTTGTGGAGGTGGCTTTGGTAGACTGCCTGCATAGCAGTGGTGGCTCCAGAGGTGGTGGGATGCTTACACAACGAGGCTGGCTGTCTGATGGTGCTGTGGTGGTGGTGACTGCAGCTCTAGCGATGACAGCAGCTGCCCACTTGGCTGCAGGGTTCATGGTGGTGGCCAATGCCAGTGTCTGCAGTAGCAGAGGGGTTGCCTCACATTGATGGCAGTAGGGTTACCTTGTGGGGTAGCAGCAGCAGTGGTGGCTGCAACTGCCTTCCTTGCATCTGGGGTGTCCACAGTGGCAGTGGGATTACCTCATGGGGGTAGCAGTGGCACCAGTGGCTACAGCTGCCTCCCTTGCATCTGTTGTATCATTGGTGGCAGCAGGGTTAACTCGTGGTGACAGCAGTGGCAGCGGTGGTTGCAGCCACCTCTCTCACATCTGCAGAATCTGCAGCTGCAGTGATGGGCCATGTGCAGGACTGTTGGTCTGTGGGGTGTTGCTCTGTGATGGGTGACAGTTCTAGGACCAGATCATGGTCTGACGACTACAGCAGCAGTGGCAGTGGGCTTGCTTCAGTCTTATGCAGGAGGAACATGCCCTAGGCAGCTCTAGTCCACCGTCTTCTCGGAATTCTCTCTCCTTTTAAAAAATTCAGTTTGGTGTTTTCCCCTTAGAGCCTGATTTCATTTGTGAGATTAAAAAGCATTTAAAAATCATTGTTTAACACATGGAAAAGCATATTGATTGCTGTAATTGTTTCTTTTTATAAAGAAAAAAGTGCACATTTAGGTCCCTGAAAAATACATGAACTTTTGTAGTTGGCTTTTAGCAATTAAGCCGCATGTATCTGCAAGGCTTCCCTGAGGTGGTTTTGATCCCAGAATGTCCCCTGCCCACCCCTGTAAAAAATTTCCACTAAATCAGATACTTCTAGGACTGGATATTCCCTTGGAAGGTCACAGAGAAATTCCCTCTCTACCATTGATTTAAACCTAAATAATCTTTATGAAGAGAAGACTCCTTTGCGTTCAGTGGACATGTCACAGAGATGGACATGGAACCGCAAGCTTCAGTGCTTTTCCTGGCTTTAAATAACTCCCATGGCATTCATTCTCTTCTTCAGTTTTTAAAAATTATAGTGGGTTTTCATTTATCCAGGATAAATAAAATAAAATAATAAAATAAATAATCCTTCCTGAATATCAGTTGGCAACCTAGATCTATATAACTAGCCTTCCAGAATTCTACACACAAGCCAGAGTCAAGTGTACACAAGAAGACGTTTATGAACTGTTTTCCACCAAGCGGAATAATACTTCTCGGTGTATTTTTTTTTACTTTTGTTTGTAGGCCACACATAATTTTGAAGTATGTGACTACATTGCTTTTGTAGGAATAAACTTATTCTAAAATATCAGCATTTGAATAATTGTAACTTTATGATTTGGGGGTTAGTAATACTAATAGCTTAAACTCTTTGAACAGAAGCATCCTGAAGTAGGCTGGGGCTAGTTCATCTGCCTTACTTTCAGGAAAGTGGGTGTGTTAGTTTTCTTGGGCTGTATCTTAGTCTGTTTCACCTGCTATAACAAAATACCATAAAAGGGGTGGCTTATAAACAACAGAACCTTATTTATTACCATTGTGGAGACTGGGAAGTCCAAGATCAAGGCAGATTTGGTATTTGCTGAGGGCTTGCTTTCCCATTCATAATGAGCACCTTCTCACTGTGTCCTCACGTGGTAGAAAAAGTGAGGGCTCTCTCCCAGGCCTCTTTTGTAAGGGCACTAATCCCATTTATGATGTCACATCACCTTCCAAAGTCCCCACCTCCCAAAACCATCTCCTTGGGGTAAGGATTTCAGTACACAAACTTGGGGGACACAAACATTCAGAACATGGCTGGCTGCTATAACAGAATACCAGAGACTGGGCAGCTTAAACAACAGGCATTTGTTTTCTTGCAGTTAAGAGGCTGCAAGTTCAAAGTCAAGGTGTCAGCAGGCTGGTTTCTGGTGAGGCCTCTCTTCCTGGCTTTCACCCAGCACCTTCCCGCTGTGCCCCTCCTGGTCCTACCCTGGGCATGCACTCTCCTGGATCAGGGCCCACCCCTGTGACTTCATTTAACCTTACCTCCTCAGAGGCTGTCTCCAAGAATGGTCACACTGGGAGACAGGGCTTCAGCATGAATTTTGGGGGACACGATTCATTCCATAACAATGGGTATTCAGTCATTCCAAAAAAAGCTTTATCTTCTAATTTCCCACAACTCCAGAGAAAGAGAAACAGCATTTTTTTAACAAAAGAAATCTTTAAGTTTTGTATTCCTATCCCACACTTATTCAGTCTGCCTTATCAGAATAACTTCATTTCACTTGATGACTTCACCTGGTTTTTTCCTGATTTTTGTCCTGCCAAGGGCGCAGATCCTGAGCAGGTGAATACATTTGCAGGTGCACACCAGTGCAGCCTCCATGGATCTGGGTTTTCTTTTTGTTAAATTATATAACTTCATCAAGGATCTCACAAATCCTCTTTCCAAACACCTTCCTTCACTGAATTCCATCGGTTGTCATTTTAAAATATTCAGAGTGCAGTCCTACAAATGCTGGCATCACCTGGGAGTTTATTAGAAATGTAGATTCTCACCCCCACCCAGAACCAGTGCCTTGGGGCCCCACCTAGGGGCCCGGGAATGGAGCTGGGGACCAGACACCCCCCACCCACAACCAGGCACACAGCCAGCACCTTGGAGTCCTGCCCAGGGGCCCAGGGCATCTAGCTGGGGACCGAACCCCTCACCCACAACCAGGCACACCACCAGCACCTTGAGGCCTCATCTAGGGGCCCAGGGAATGGAGCCAGGAACCAGACACCCCCGCCCACAACCAGGCACACCACCAGCACCTTGGGACCCTGCCTAGGGGCCCTGGGTATGGAGCCAGGGACTGGACCCCTCCAACAACCAGGCACACCGCCTGCACCAAGGAGCATGCCAAAAACACCACCTCCATGTGGATGGCCCACCACAGCCACCACAGTAGCCACAGCTGTTGCAAAAGTGTCTAGACACCACAACCACCATACAGATGGTCCACCAGCCACTGGAGTGCATTGACACAAGGAGAGTCACCAGCAGAGACCAAAGAAAAGAATAAGACGTCTCTCTCCACAAAGCCCATTCCAGAGTGACAGAAGAAGCAACTGCTCGATGATAATATTGGGGGACCTGAATACACCTCTCAGCATTGGACAGATCATCTAGGCAATAAATCAACAGAGTAACCATTAGTCTTTCAGAAGGAGAGAAGAAATCTAGAGTTATCAGTGGTGGGAGGGGAGATTGGACAAGGTGCATAAAGATAAATACAATTTGTAACAATATGCATACTAGTTGTCGGTTCTCCCACTGCCGGAGACCGACAAAGCCGGCCTGGAAGAGACCCCGGACCAGCCGGCGGCAACCTCTTATGGGGCTGAGCGGGATGATGAGTGTCGCAGGCCCGATCCCCTCTGCGCTTCGGCCCCGGGGACAAAGAAAGAACACCGAGCCAGGAGAGTGGTCAAAGCCGGAACTCTGTTTATTACAAGGGAACAGAGGCTTATATAGGGAGTGTGGGGTGGGGAAACTATTACCCAATCAGGGGCGGCCACATCGTAGAGGGACGGGTAACGGTAGAGCGGGAAAAAAGTGCCGAGTCACAAAACCCCGGAAGAGGGAGCAGTTAGCTACGTGCGTTTTGGCATGAAATGGTGGCGGCAAATTCGTGATTTGCTTGCAACATGGCTACCGCCCTGTTTATATCAAGAAACAGAAACTAGATACGGGAAAGTTCCTCATGGTGGAAGTGCACCGTAATGTGGCCCAACACTAGTAATATTGATTCAATCAACATACGTCAACATCAAACCCCCAAAATATGTAAAATCAATTATGATTCAATTTAAAAAAAGAAAAAAAAAATGTAGATTCTCAGACCCCCCGCCCAGCCTCCTGAATCAGAAGCTGCATTCTGTAAGATCCCCGGCTGATCTTCACACACAGTAGAGTTAGAGAAACTGCTCTAGAGTGGCCTTGATATTTATTAAAAACAGTTACCCACCTCAGTTGTCTCATTACTGCACTGCCACTACACTCCCTTTCAGTCTCTTCTACTTAGTTTAAATAAACCTAGTCACATTTCCCTCGAGGGGCTCACTTTCTTCAAACATCACATCTGATATTTCTGCACCTGCCAGCTTTTTATGCAGCCATTCAGAGATCACAGGCTGTTTCTATGAAGCCTGTTGCATATTGCAGGAATCTTTTGATAGTATGGTAATCTGTGCTGAATCGTACAGCTGAAATGCCAAGAGAGTAAGGTTGCATAGAGTAAATGGTGTATGGTAATTTTTGTTCAGTGGCACTGTCTTTTATTCATATGCCATGTTAATTTTCCTAGAGTAAAAGTATAGGATGTTATTTAAATCCATTTTCTTGAAGCCACATTTTAAGTATTTTTAGTTTGGAACATTTATTCTGTATTAAATACACAAAAGGTTTTATAAATAAGGGCTTCAAATAGCAAGCCCTCCCTTGTTTGATATCTTTTTATTATTTATCATTGGGCTTTTAGAAGTATCCATAGGTGTGAGTCGAATTCTTTCTTTCAACTGCTTGGAAAATTCAATAACCAATTATTTAAAATAGTTGAAAATTAAGTGAGAATCAAAACTCTCAGTGAGTATAAGGCAAGTTTTTTTTTCTTTTACACTATTCACGCATTCCAGTGAGTCAAACACAAGTGTCCCACTTTCTCATGAAAAGTAATGCAAGGGTGTTTTAACAATCAGAAAGTGCTCTGCAGAACACATTCCATCAGCATCTCTGTAGTATAGAACTTTTTAAAAAGTTGTTATTGAGAGTAAATAAAGCATGCAGTTTGTAAATCGCCTAGGCTTTGAGGCCATCGCGGCTGTTATTTTTAAAAGAAAAATGCTGACTCCTCCCCCTGACGTCTGCAGACCCCGTTGTGGTAGAACTTTTCACAGCTCGCCAAAGGGCCGTTTTAAACTTTGCTCTTTGATTTGTCGTCATTAGCATATTGGCACCCAAATTTTTAAGTGGAGAATTCAGGCTAATATGAATTTAGCTCATGAATGTTACTACTCAGACTAACAAAATCCAAATGCTCCTGAAGAAAAGAGGAGGAGATTTCTCTTCAGAAAGAAACGTTTTTTAGCTTTTGAGTTTTCTCTCCCATATTAGTTATGAGGTTTGATTTAATTTAAATTAAAAAGGAAACTTTCACGATATGTAGTTTGAATCAATTTCCTCCAAGCCTTTCTTTACTTAGATAAATCACCTTTATGAACCCATTAGTGGTTCTCAGTTTCCTGTAGGATACAATTAAAATTCCCTACCTTGAGATCCAAAGCATCTTAAGCTGAACCCATCCCACTTCTTTTCATCACCTGTCTCTCTGCTCCTCTTTGCAAATACTCTGTTCCAAATAGCCTACATGTTGTACACCAAGACTTATGCGGTTGTTCCTGAGAGTCCACGTTAGTTATCTATTGCTGCAAAACAAATCCGGTATCAGACCAACTCTGACTCGCCCTCTCTCATGAGCTTGCAGTCAGATGCCGGCTGACGCTGCATCACCTGAAGGCTGGACCGAGCTGCACACCTCTTCCCAGTTGCCCCCTCGCATGGCTGTCCAATTAGTGCTGGCCGTTGTCTGGGCCCTCAGCTCCCCTCCACGTGAGCCTCTCCATAGGGCTGCTGGAGGGTCCGGCTGGTATGGCGTCTAGCTTCTTCAGTAGAGAATGATTCACAAGGCCAAGGCAGAAACTGTGATGCTTTTACAATCCAGCCTCTGAAGTCACATACTGCCATTTCTAGCATTCTCTGTAGTCCATGCATAGCCAGCCCTGATTTAATGTGGAAAGGAGTAAACAGCAAGAGGAAGCCATTTGGAGGCTGGCTGCACAGGGCCTTTGCACACCAACAAAGCTCATGCTATAACAGCTTCACGCTTCCTTCAACATGCAGGGAGAACCCCCTTCCTCTAGGCACTTTCCAGACCCACCTTAGGTCAAAGTGAACAGCCTCACATCTGAAACCCCCTTAGCACGTGGTATCTACACCAACCAGGCATCATGCTTTGTGTTTGCATGTAGATTTGTCTCTAGTTGAGTTACACTCGAGGTCAATCACTCAAACCTCTAGCTTAGAAGAATACCCTCCATATGGTATGTACTAATAAAGATTCCTTAATGATTATTACTCAGAACTGAAAAAGTAAAATCACCGCACATAATACATTCCATTCTTTTAACCCTGGGCGCCTTTGGCTAAAGTTAATCTGCATTCCTCGAGCCTGCTTGAATTTGGTGTGAGTGGTAGGTGTACTGCAACTCTGTGGAGTTTTTTTGAGAATTTGTCTGATATTGCATGTTCTCTAGGCTGTGAGATGTGAGGCACAAATGGGTATGGGACTCTAAGGTGGTATTAAGATCCTATTTATAAAGTGTCTGTGGGTCCCTGAGCGATCTTGGGTTCTCTTCTGAATCAGTAAAGGAAGATTAAGTTAAACTCGGTTATGTAGTGTTAAGTTTTGACCCAGTAGTTGAACTCTTGGAGAACCACAAGTTCATCAAAGGGAAATTGGGCACCCTCTGCCATCTGGAGTGCCCCATTACCTGGCCAGGCCAGAGAAACACGTTTTCAGTATTGGGAGTGCTGAGCCGTTTCTTGTTTTTGTTTTTTCATTTGAAACATTTGTCTTTTGGACTGAGTTTGACATCTCCTCCAAGGCATCCAAAATGACAGAGATTTTGGATGAAGCAGGACTAAGAACTGTGCGAGATGGACTTGAACTGGGACCCGCAGCTCAACCCCCTACCCCCATTTCGGAGTTGTACAGCTCTTCTGGGAGAAACAGCCCTATAGTTACTTAGCTGCTAAATTCTACCTGTCAGGATAGTTAGTCTTTACCAACTTGAATTAATAGGAGTTAAGTGAAATTATAGGAGTGTTGTTTTTCTGCTTTCAAGTGCAGACATTGACCTTGATGGACAACTAGGGATTGCTTCCAGCCTGAGCTTCTGGGGAGTGCGTGGCCAACCCTCGCTCCCTGTATGCAAATGATTAATATGCAAAATCTTTGAAGTAATTAATCTCTCAAGTGGGCTAAGCAGGCTCCTCAAAATCATGTCTACAGTTTCACATTGCTTACCAAGGCCTTTTAGTTCTAAATAAAAAGTCAATGACAGCCCAGATCAAGTGATGATATAATCCAAATCACTGGAGCCTGATTTAATGATCATTTTCGATACATCTTCAGAATATATGACCAATTATCCAGGATGTGAATAAAGCAAGCCCAAGGTGTCTGGACTACTTGGATCTAGGATGATCTCAAGGAACCTCTCCCCACTAATTACTTTCCAAACTGGCTCAGAGACACCCCCAATTCCTTAATTAGAATGTCTTCTGTCTTTGTGGTTATAATGCTTTTCCAATTTTTGTCTGCATAACTCATCCAGGTATCCTGTTAAAAATGAAAATTCTGTTACAATAGACTTGGGGTGAAGTCCCCCCATGCTTCTAGTCCAGACACCATGCATGGAGGCATTAGAATGCATAAACCCCTAGAAAAACGATGCCTGAAACTTTATCCTAATGAAAAGTCATATCTTCAGTGCAGGTTACTCCCACAAACTCCAGCCCACGAAAGTACCTTAGGCACCTGCAGTGCAACATGCCCCAACCTGACTTCATGACTTCTCCCTTTGGTTTGTCTCTCCCCACCTCCCACCCCACTCCCAAGAAAGGACAGGTGGGCTTCACCTTCTCTATTCCCTGCCTCGGGCAAGGGTCCAACACCTTTACACTCTCCCAGGTTAGACAGTTCATTCATCTTAGGTCCTTACCCATCCCTCACCCCCTCTCCACATCAGTCACTTGGGCTCACGGGTCCTGTGTTTCCTCCTGCCCATCTTCAAGGCCACCTTGGGCCTCCCTCGTCACTTCTCACTATGCTCTTCCAACCAGTGCAAAAGCCATCCCTGCTTTGCTCTTCTCATGCTCTCTGCACCCTCTGCCTTGGGGCTGTTAGGAACGCGTTATGCAGTGGTCTCACTAGCCTTCCTGCATGTGCGTGGCTCTCCATGGCCAGAACCCTTGCACGTGAGATCAGTTTGACTGCCAGTTACTGCTCTTCCATGGTCTGCGATCCATCCACACTGGGAACTGTACCTTTGGTAACAAGGTAGGCTTTTACATTCTTCTGTGCCCCCAGATTTTCTTTGGCCAGAAACCATCTCTCCTGCAACCTGCCATGACAGAATCTAAAAAATCTGCTCATGTTTAAAGGCACTGCTTAAATTTCACTTCCTGTGTAAAGCCTTCCCCAACTCCACCACCCCTGTTCCAAATCAGAACAACCTGCCACACCTTGTCTGCTGTTAGATCTGGCTTTTGTGGCATTTTTTTTTTTTTATCCTGTTGGTACTGTACATTTAAGTTCTTTTTACAGAATTGTACATTTTGAATGACAAAGTCCATCTTTGATTGACCTTTGTATCTCCTAAATCAGCCAGCACAGGACCTTGTTTACAATAGGTTTTTTAATAAACATTAATCCATTTGTCAATTGGAGGAGTGGGTTTCTGGGATTCTTTTCCTGAGAGCAGATTTGGTGGAAGAAGAGTGGGAGAGATTAAAGATACCACATAATGAAATATTAAAAGAGGAGAGGGGGAGGCTGGAATAGCTGATGCCAAATGTACCTGAAATGCAGCTTTATCCAAAAGTCCAAGGGGCGGGCCGGCCCGGTGGCACACTGTTATAGTGCGCCACTTGGGAAGCGCGGCGGCGCTCCCACCCGAGGGTTCGGATCCCACATACAGACCGGTTCCTGCTCACTGGCTGAGTGAGGCGCGGGAGCAACGCCGAGGGTTGCGATCCCGTTGCCGGTCCCGGTCCGGTACGGGGGCGACACTGAGGGTTGCGATCCATTGCCGGACACGGAAAAAGACAAAAAAAAAAAAGTCCAAGGGGGACTTCATAAGAAAACTGTTCCTCTCCCTGCTTCCTGCTTCTATTTTACACCAAGTGATGTCTCTTCTGCCCTCTTTGAGAAATGTTATCTCTGTCACTTGTCTGTGATTCGTAATTACCTTTATACCTGAAAGACAATTCTCAGCAAGACTGAGAATCTGAAAGACAAGTAT
>NW_007728560.1:486632-487594 GCF_000696425.1 Galeopterus variegatus
TAATTACCTTTATACCTGAAAGACAATTCTCAGCAAGACTGAGAATCTGAAAGACAAGTATCTCTACCATCCACTAACTAAAGTAAGCACCATGGATCCTTCTAGAAAAGTGAGAGTCTAATGTTTGAGGCCAAGGATGTTCAAATACCACCAGGCAGGAAGATCAGCCATGGCAGAGGCTGTGAATTTTAGGCCTTCCAGGGCTACTGTGTCAGAAATGTGTCCTGTGTTTTAGACACATTGTGGTTAATGGAAATAATCTCAGTAATTACAGGCAATGACTAACATTTATCAAGCATCTCCCATGACTGTTGTAAATGAAATATAAGAATTAAAGCTCCAAGAATTCATAACGACCTTCAGAAAAGCTTATGGCTTCATTCACAAGCTTTTATCATCATAGTATTAAAGGAAAAACAAGTGAGATATTGAACCTTGTCCTTGTTTCCTTAGTAGATGCTGGGCTTGCACATATAAATAAGCTGGGAGGTTAGCTTNTGTCCTTGTTTCCTTAGTAGATGCTGGGCTTGCACATATAAATAAGCTGGGAGGTTAGCTTTGTGCAAAGCCAATCATTACTTGTGTGCGAGTGATCATGCAGTGATATTAAATGAAAAGTTGAGGATTGTCTTTTCAGATGCAGTGGATATGCTTTATTTACAGATGCTTCCAGGAGTTAAATTTGTACTGGATTAACAATTATTTTTATGTACAGCTCACAGCTCCGTTCTAGATAAGCCCACATTTTTCACCTCTCTTGACCACTTGGAAGCAGGGTGGCCTCAGTAAGAACGAGCTCTGTGCTAAGGACGTTCTCCTTGCTCTCAAAGTGGCACTTAGGTTCTCCGAAGGCAGTGGCGGTGGCTGCTGGTGGGTACCTCGCCAGTGAACTCCCACACCCCTGGTTCTGCTCTGGCCTTGTTTTCCTTATTCTTTCATCCTCTTGGAAGTGGTTAGAGCCA
>NW_007728560.1:488929-491490 GCF_000696425.1 Galeopterus variegatus
GAAAGAGAAATATCACATGTTCTCACTTATTTGTGGGAGCTAAAAAATAAATAAATAAATACCCAAACAACCTGGGGTTGGTGGAGAGGGAAGAAGACAACAATTACAATTCCTTGAAGTTCATATGACAAGCAAACAGATATGAAGTTGCTGCAAGGGAGTGGGGAGAGGGAAGAGGTAGTGAGGTTTTGGTAATGGGCCACAATAATCAACCACATTGTATACTGACAAAATAAAATAAAATTTGGAAGAAAAAAAAAATTCATGGCCCAGGTCCTATAGTAGTTTTGTGAGGCTTTTGAATTTTTTCAGGAACTTCCGTACTGTTTTCCATAGGAGCTGCAACTACTGTGTTCACTTACAACACTGTTCACAGTAGCTGAGATTTAGAAACAACCTGAATGTCCATCCATGGGTGAGTGGATAAAAAACAAATGTGGTACACACATACAGTGGAATTCTATTGAGCCTTAAAAAAGATGAAAATTCTGCCATATGTGACAACCTGTATAAACCTAGAGGTCATTCACTAAGGACAATCATTCCATTACAGAAGGGAACATGTTGCATGACTCCACTTGCAAGAGATATCTAAAATAGTCAAAGTCATGGAAATCAGGAATAGAACCGTGGTTGCCAAGTGCTCAAGGAGGGAAATGGGGAGAAACTAACCAGCAGGTATAAAATTTTAGTTATTGGGGAGGGTGGGGAATGAGAAGAAGTTGGTCAGAGGGAACAAAGTGTCAATTTGATGGGAGGAATAAGTTTTAAAATCTATTGCCTAGCATGGTGACTATAGTTAATAATAATGCACATTTGAAAACTGCTGAAAGAGTGAATTTTACATCTTCTCACTGCAAATAAATATGTGAGGTGATGAATATGTTAATGACCTTGATTTAATCATTCCACAGTGTGTACATATGTATCATAACATCACAGTGTGCCGCATAAACATATACAATTTTTATTTGTCAGCTAAAAAAACTTCTGTTATGCAAAACAAGTAAGGTCTAGAGATCTTCTGTCAACATTGTGTCTACAGATAACAACACTGGTTTTGTATACTTAAAAATATTAGAGGGTAGATCTCATATGAAGTGTTTTTACGACAAGAAGACTTAAAAAACAAAAATAATCGACAAAGAGAATAGGCAGACAATAAAGAAAAAAAATGTTCATGGGCTCTGGAACGAGGCAAACCAGGATGTGAAGTGTGATTCTACCAGTGACTAGGTATGTGACTTCAGTGCCTTACTTAACAATTCTGACACTCAGTTTCCATATCTGTAAGTGATATAGCAATCTCTGATTTTCAGCATCGTTATAGCAATGCTAGACTCTGCCTCAGCCTCTAGCACTTGTCAGTAATTCAGAAACTTGTAGCTCCTGTTATGTGGCTGATGTTCTAGCTCTGGTCCTTGTAAGCTGCATGGTTTTTGACAAATAATTCCACATCTTTGAATGCCAGTTTCTATACCTGCAAAAAGGGAATTGAACTAAGATTATCTATTTGGCAGGCGGTCTAAAGACAGTGTTCAAATTATGCCAAAAGCTTTTGGTGAATCCAGTCGGTTCAGTCAGACAAATCATTAGTGGAGAAACAAAGCCCGCTATTTAATTTAAATACTGGTGTGTGTCTCATTTATTACAATAGGGCCAGTGCCCATCACGTCGTAGGCACTCAGGAAACATTTGTTCAATGACTGAAATAACTAGTTGTACCAGTCGCAGCCTCAGGAAATAATAGATGGCACACTCAAAATGTTTGAAAACATATAATGGAGCGACTACTTAGAAAGGAATGGGTGGTGTTAGGAGAAAACAGTAAAGGTGGTGAAAAGTCCTGGGGCTGGAGCATGGGAAACAGCCCCCACCCTTGGCCCAAGGGGGCAGTAACTGGACCCAGCAAATTTCTGGACAGAATCTGTAGGAATAAACATCCCGACCTCTCCCCTGACTTTCTGGGCTCCTGGTAGAGCCTCCCACTGGCTAAGTCCAACTGAAAGCCAGAGCACAAGGAACCTAGAGCTCAGCCTTCTAAGGCAAAGAGCAGGTGGAGAAAGGAGTAAAGCGGATCTGAAGGGGCAGATGAGTAGCCACCAAGTAGGTGCCCATGAGTATTAGTCCCTTTCTGTTGCTTTTAACAAAATACTTGGAACTGGGTGATTTATAAGAAAACAAAATTTATTGCTTACAGTTTTGGAGGCTGGGAAGTCCAAAGTCCAGGGAACACATCTGGTGAGGGTCTTCTTTGGTGGTGGCTTTACAGCAACGCAGGGGTCTCACATGGCAGAAAGTGGTGGAGCAGAGAGAGAGAATTCTTCACTCATTCTTCTTTTAAATTACTCAGAACCATGCCCCTGACCACTGTTTTTAATCCATTCACTATGGCATGATCCTACAATCTAATCACCTCTTCAAGGCCCCACCTTTCAATTACCATAACAGGATTTCCCACCCTCAACAGTTACAGTGGGAATTAAATTTCAATGAGGTTGTTGGTGGGGGGAGTGCAATCCAATCTACAACACCATGTAAGTAAACCAGGTGTGTGTGTG
>NW_007728560.1:491885-494369 GCF_000696425.1 Galeopterus variegatus
GGGGGGGGGGGGGGGGGGGGGGGGGGGGGTGATTAGAATATCTTATTTGTTTTTATTACTCTTTTACACAGGCACGAGAAATAACTGCACACTGTATTTTGGTCTGAGGTTTGTCTTTTCCACCAATAAAGTTAACAGGATTAGGTAATAAAGGCAATGATCATCTCCAAAAATCACATTTTCACTAGTCAATGTCAGGTCTGATCAGCTCTTTTCGGATGGATGGATGGATGGATGGATGGATGGATGGATGGATGGATGGATGAATAGACAGATGGACAGATGGGTGGGTGGATGGATGGATGGATGGATGGATGGATGGGTCGATGGACAGATGGATGGATGGATGGATGGATGGATGGATGGATGGATGGATGGATGGATGGATGGATGGATGGATGGATGGGCAGATGGATCAATGGGCAGGTGGATGCGTGGAGTGATGGGTGGATGGATGAGCATCAAGTGGATAGGCTTTAGCTAAATTAGGGTTGTGACTTCTGGAGCAGAGCAATGGTTAAACTAGAGTATTGGCGAGGCAACAGCATTCAGCCAGGAGGGCAAGTCCAGAGTAGGATCTCCCAGCAGGCTTGTAATGAGAAAGGAGACACTTCACATTTTTGTGAAGACTTTCAATGCGTTTTGGTTTCAGTAACCAGGAAATATCCAGCTTCCCTTTAAGCCCAGCTTCTCACGGCGAGGCATTGCCTGCTGGTGGTTCTCAGCTTGCTGAAAGATTACATCCTAAGATTGTTTGTTGTCATTTGTGTAAGTATAGAAAATCTGTGCCCTCTTCACTAACCCGTGCTTAAGATAAACAATGTCAGACACTAGTTAAAATGGTAAAGACAGGTTTTAATCAGGAATAACTACTGCAATAGGGAAAGAAATCCAGTGTGAACTGAACTTGGGCTCGATTTGTACAGCAGTGACTGGGTGTTTTAAAGGGAGGATGAGGAAGTAAAAAAGGAGACAAGTGGGCTTAGTAACATCATGGAAGTAAAAAATTGCAAAGGGTTGGTCTGTGTAGATGCAATGAGGCCAGCTGTGTCTGCTGGCTGGCAATTGTCAGAGTTAGGATCCTGTCCTCTAGCACAGACGAGGAGACAGACACCCTGTCCTCAGGTGTTGGCTGGAACAGTGGCACATTATTTGGCAGCCTTGAGTGTTCTGAGGCAGGCACTTTGTGAGGGGTTGGGGTCATCCCGGGGGTGCAGCCCTGAGCCGTTGAAAACCGTGTCAGTGCTTGTTCACGTCTCTATAGACCCAGGTTGAGGCCTAGCTGAAAAGGGCTCAAAGGAGCCTGGCTAGAGTTTGGTCAAGGACAGAGTCCTTGTCACCTGTTGTTTTGTAATAGTTAGGCATGTAGGTCATTTCTGAATACCTGAATGGAGAATATAGAAACAATGAATACAACAAACTAGGTTGTCAAAGAACAGTTTTATTGTCAAAATGCATCTCAGTGATGGCTAATGAGTTGGAAGATTGTAAGGTGTATCCCTTATTCGCTTTTATAAATTAGTTGAGTTTTGCAGCATGACTGGAAATTTTGATTTCATCGTTTAAAGCCAAGTTAGAAAAGAACTATAAAGTGCAAGTTTATTTTCTCTTCAAAAATCCAGGAAACAAATTAGCCTGATTATTCGAAGGTGCTAATGAAATTTTCCAAACTGCACATTAATGCCTTCAGAGGTGGAAAAAATAAGAGTTAGAGCCAGAAACTAAAAGAGTCAAAGAAATGTAGAGAATGAAGTCTCCCCTGACCCCATTAGACTTTACAGAGTTTGTTTTATGGCCTTTTGTTTTCCATGCTTTCTTCATAGAAAGAAAGTGGGGACACACATGTAAAAATGTTTGGATTCCTCCCAACCAGATTGTAACAATAATGGTATTCTTTACTATTCTCTCCTCCTTTGTGCAGCTGGAGAGACGAGATACAAATATACCGTAGGTCTAGGAGCCTCTCCACATTAGCACCGCGGTGTTCATCTCAACTCACAGGCCTCTCTTACAGGCTAGGGTTGTGGTCCACAAAAGACAGGAAATCGTTCAAAGAAAACCTGGTAGGTGACGTATTAGTTTCCTGTTGCTGCTGTAACAGATGACCATCAACGACTTAAGACAAAACAGATTTATTATCTTATATCCTGAAGCCCAGAAGTCTGAACTGGGGCACTTGGCTCAAATCAAGCTGTCTGCAGAGCCATGTCCTTCTGGATGCTCGAGGGGTGTCTTAGTCCGTTTCGTGTTGCTATAACAGAACTACCTGAGACTGGGTAATTTATAAAGAACAGAGGTTTATTTGGCTTACGATTCTGGGAAAGGTGCATCTGGCATGGCCTCAGACGGCTTGTACTCATGGAGGAAAGTGGCAGGTACAAGCAGATCACATGGTGAGAGGAAGCAAGAGAGAAGGTGCCAGAGTCTTTTTAAGCAACGAGCTCTCACAGGAACTGATAGAGCAAGAACTCACTCATTAATCCC
>NW_007728560.1:495168-497329 GCF_000696425.1 Galeopterus variegatus
CACATTGGGGATCAAATTTCCACATGAGTTTTGGAGGGGACAACACATCCAAACTCCATCGAGGGAGAATCTGTTGTTTTCTTGCCTTTTCCAGCTTCTAGAGACCACCCACATTCCTTGGCTCATGCCCCCTTCCTCTGTCCTCAGAGCCAGCAATGGTCATGGCTGTGTCTTTCTAGCATGACGTCACCCCCACGCCAACTCCTCTTCCCCTCTTCTACCTTTAAAGACCCTTGTGACTGCACTGGGCCCACATGGATAATCCAGGATGATCTTCTATCTTAAAGTCACCTGATTAAGAATATTATTCTATCTGCCGCCATAATTCCCTTTTGCCACATCATGTAACATAGTCACAGGTTCTGGGAATCAGGTTGTAAATGACTTTGGGAGGCCAATAATCTGTCTACCATGGGTGAAAACATTTATTATAATGACGCGACTTCCATCCAATGCAATGCTATGTTGGCCTATGTAAGGACCCATCTCACACTGAATTCTGCACTGTTATCATGACTTCTGACAGTAAAATGTGTATAAGAAAACAGAGAACTGGATTAGGAATTAAGATAGAGTCTAGATCTAGCAGTTGCCACTTGGCAATGTGTGACGTTAGGTAAATCTCCTGACCCTTAAAAAAATGCTTCCCTTGGTCTTCTCATTTGTAAACAGAAGGTTTGTGTTGAGTACTCTCTATCATCTCTTCCAGGGACCTCCAAGTTTGAGCAATCCTTTTGGTCTGAGTTGAAGGTCATAAAGAGTAATTTGCTTTGGCGTGGGTTTTGCATTCTGTTGATTTATTTTTATCTTGGATACCCATAAAGTCTTATGCATATTTAAAGTTAATTATTTCCTTATTGTGTAATTAAAATGTAGGTGAATTCCAGTATAAAGTGTCAGATGGATAACTTGTTCTTTCCAAAAGAGGATGAGAGACTAATTCAATCACCACTTTTCTGCTCCCTCTGGAAACCAGTCATCGAGCTGTTTTAGGGTTGACTAACCTAAAGGATCAGGTATGGATTTTTATAGATTACAATAATGTACTTTGGGTACCTCCCAGTAGATGATTACAAGCTGTTTTCATTTTTTATATGAAACACATGGCAACACTGCACAGAAATCAGACACTCCTAAAGTGGATTTTAACCAGCAAAAACAGCTGCAAACGTTAAAGCATAACTGTCTTGGGCTAGTGTCTTCTGTACAGGCAGTTGGTGCAGCCCAGAACATTGTCCCTGCTGGAGCTCGGCCATAGGACTCTAAACATTACTTTGTTCTGTGCTTAATGGGTCCTCTCTCTTAGGTTGCAGAAACATTGGTTTTGTAAATGTGTGGCCTCAGGGGGACTGGAATCGCTTCCTCCCTTTTATTTATAGGTTAGTTTGAAAAAAAATGTGTATATTTTAAGCCTTGATTCACTATGTTTGACTGTTACAGAGTTAAAGCAAAAGATGAGATTTTCCTACAAAAAAACATACAGGCTATTTCAGAATTGGATTCAACTTCCTTGCTACTATAGAGCACATCACATGCTAGATTTATTATGCTGATTTGATTTTCCTTGTCACCTTGCTGATGGTCACTAGAGTTGTCCTATACTTTAGCTCTTTATTCGGCATAAAGTTTGCCAGATGAAGACTAATATTTAAGCCAGAAGCTTGGCAAAACACTTTGGTACAATAAAATATATTTAAGAATTTAACATTTTATTTTTGTATTATAGTATTAAGTAGGGGATGGAAAATTAGCCGACTATAGGACTACGAGGGTCTGCATTCAAAAGAGAACTTTTACAACACAAACTTTTGTTTATTTACTGGGTTGAGGACCTACCAAATGCAAATAATTGTGTGCGGATTTGGTGAGTGAGGTGATGCACGTGACACGGCATGACTTCAGAGGGGCTTGCAGTTCTGTGGTAGGATATGTGTAGAAAACTCTATTAGTTTTTTTTTTTTTCTGTGTTTATAGTGGTGTTTTTTTGATGGCGTATATCTCAGCTCTTTGGAGGGTTTCTGGACACATGTAAGATTTCTCTAATACCACGTGCTGTGTAGGTAAGATGCAGCCTTACCTGTATTTGTCTAGGGAGGGACACACAAGACTGTCCTGGGGTTAAAGACTTGCTGCGCTGGCTGCTTGGTCACTGTTGAGAAGG
>NW_007728560.1:497461-497860 GCF_000696425.1 Galeopterus variegatus
CACAAGACTGTCCTGGGGTTAAAGACTTGCTGCGCTGGCTGCTTGGTCACTGTTGAGAAGGTGTGTTAAAATGACATACGAAACCACTGAGAGATGATGACTTTGGAAAAGACATCAGCCAAGTGAGTTATTTGGTATTCTGCAGAACAATGGGGCAAAAATATTAAAAAAAGTAGTATGAGTAGATCATTGAACACAGAGTTCCAAAAGAATCCTTTGTTTCCTACACCAGGAGTTGAATGTGTTTGTTTAGAGAGTAACATGTGAGATTTGCTGACCAAAAAAAAGTAGAGCATTCCTCTAGCAATGCTCTTTGTTCATGGTTCAATGCTAATTGGTTTATTTTAATCAGAAATAATTTTGGTAAGGATCTTTATGCACATAAAATTAGCAACCACG
>NW_007728560.1:498483-513782 GCF_000696425.1 Galeopterus variegatus
TTTATTTTAATCAGAAATAATTTTGGTAAGGATCTTTATGCACATAAAATTAGCAACCACGGTCATCAGGGTTTTCACGTCGTAAGCAATTTTATAATCACATTTTCATTTGTTGTTTTTGGTTCTCTACTTCTCTCACCTGAAAGCATCATTTGAGATAGACATAAGTACTATTGTCTCTATTATTAGTGCCCTAAAATTAGAAGTGCATTCTGTATTATTTTGTATTCATAAAATTGTTTTTCAAAAGCTTAAGAGTAAGTAAAATTCACATGCTTTTAACAATAGTTTTGGGGGATAAATTTAAGTTTATCTCTTGGGTTTCTATGTGGTTGAGATATTGATATATGTATCCTCTTTATTCTCCAGAGGTTTTTTTTCTTAAAAATAAAGTCACTTTTAAGCGTTAAATAATATTGTACTTAAACGTATAGTGATTTGAAAACAACTTTCAACCTTCAGAAGAGGCTGAACTTGGCTAAAACATGACCTGGTAACATAATGTTGCACATTCATCTTAGCAAAAGCTATCATAAACATTTAAATATTGTCATTTGGTATTTAGACATTGTTTTTCATCCATAACAGATTGCACATAAACCCTATTTTTCTTCTCTAGCTCTCATTAATATCAATTCTAGTTTATCTTTTGGTTCTTCTGGGAGACTTGTATATGCATGTGTCTTCAGTTGTGACCTGTTATGGAAAGAACGCACTTTTCTGTTGCCTCTGTAGCCGCCGCGGGGCCTAAAATAGCAGCCTTCAGACACCAGGGTTTAATTCAGTGCTGGAATAAATGGGATATCCCGGGGTAGCTAATTTCTTGAGGTTAACTCCCAAATCATTGATTTGCATGGCCTTGCCCAAGATCAAACCAGCAGAATATTTTATAAAGTAAACTTCAAAGCTCTGAATTAGTTGCTTTATCTTTTAATCTAAACTATCAGCGTTTTGAACTTCATATTAATACTGTGGCCAAGTAACTTTATTTAAAAGACACCTAGATACATTGATAGCTCGGTGTTCCAAAGTCTGAACAAGGTAAGAGTCGTCTGGCAGATGAAAGAAGTGGGTAAGAATTTAGCATAAGTTCTGTTGAAAGATTTTTGTTGAAAATTGCCAAGTGTGAATTCTTCATAGAATTTCATAAAATACTTCAATACTACTATAAAGACCCTTTGAAAAGCCGGAAATCAGTTGGAACCATTGGCTTCTAAAGATAAAAAAAAAAAAAAAAAAAAAAATAGGCCTAAATTTTTATTTATTCTGATATCCCCTTTTTTTGGCATAGCACACCTAAAACAAATGAGATATTAATACAGGTGAGTGAGCAAAGTATTCAGAGGAACATTGCATTTTAAAGCTAGAAAGAATGCTCAGGAATTTCTAGCTTGCATATCTCCCCAGGTGAAGTCATCAAAGATCATCTGATTTTGAACCTGAAGACCTGGCCTCAGGTCTCATTCTGCTACTTAACAGCTGTGTGATCTTGGGCAAGTCCCTCAACCTCTCTGGGGTTTAGCATCTTAATCTGTAACAAGAGAATGATTTGTCCTGTCCTTGTTTTGATAAAATAGGATGAGTTCTCAGAAATCCATTTGAGCTGGTCCGTAGGATCCGAGGGTGAGGGAAACAAGGCCTGACGTGCTCGCTGGCCCGCTGACAACCTAGTACAGAACTAGGGAGAGCCCCGGAGCCCAGGCCCGCCCCTGCCGAGGCCAGCCGCTCACCTTCACCTTCTGATGGAAGAAAACATCGTGTGTTGGGGCTCAGAGACAATACCCCAGAATAAGGCACTCTGACGTGCTGAATTGAAGAAACAGCCTCGAGGTCTCTCCAGCATCTTCCCCCTTCCTGTTTCTCAGTCCTCTGTCTCTTCCGAATCGCCACGAGGCTGTTCTCTGAAGCTCCCGTATCTACCTAGAAACCAGGACACCAAACAGGAACCAAATTGCTTTTGCTCCCCTTGCTGGAATTTCATTAACCAGAGAAGAATGAAACTCATGTCACGGAGGAAGAGACGATGCAGTAAATGCCACACCTGGAGACCAGAGGAGCCGAGGAGCCTTGTCTCCGGTCCCACGCATTTCCCAAAGAGAATTATTTAACAATTGTTGTCTGAGCACTGGGCCCGTTCATTCTCCCTAGAAATTACTTACTGTCCTCAGAATGGTCACGTTTCTCCCATCTCCCTTCACATTTCCCAAAGAGAATTATTTAACAATTGTTGTCTGAGCACTGGGCCCATTCATTCTCCCTAGAAATTACTTACTGTCCTCAGAATGGTCACGTTTCTCCCATCTCCCTTCCCTTGTGGAGAAGGTATCTAAGGACCCGGACCTCACTGGGTCACTGTTCTGTAATTTGTCTGTGCTCATGCACATTAAACAGATTTACATGCCTTTTTCTCCTGTTAATCTGCTTATTTCAGTTAATTTTCAGCAAACCTGTAAAGGGCGGCCCCTACAGTATATTAGAATGTCATCTTCCCTCTTTCTTCTGGGGCATTTCAACATCAGAGTAGACTGGTACAGAGCACTGTTTTTAAGGGACAGCCACATTACATGACTCCCTTTCATAAGACATTCGAGAGACTTTGTGTAATGAATCAGGGCAGCCAGCCAGCTGGGTTTATGACTGTGTTGTACCACAAATGCTGTTCGCTTGAACATGATCAGGAAGACGTGCGATCATCACAGGGCAATTTATAGAGACAAGTGCCAGTCTCAAAGCTGCTACCCAAATCAAAGATGATGCATTGTTGGTGTTGAGAACATACCATTCCTCCCTGGATTGCGAGGTTTGGGGGGCCCTGAACTAGGTGAAGGGGCAAAGCAGCAAATGTCTCAGGTCATGTCTGCAAATGTCGGTCAGAGCTGTCCTGGACCATTCATTGAGCTGGCATTGTGTGTCGCGTCAACAGACCTGGCATTTATTATCGTCACTGCCAGCACAGAGGGATTCTGGCCCAGCGCTGGCTGGTTTCTGGGATCCGAGCTGTCCTTTCTGTCAGTTCTGAGGCACAGACATCACAGGCCTTCCGTCCATCACCAGAGTCAGCCTGCGTGTTTCTGGACACCTTCCTAGCTCTAGGCCTTTGAGTGCTGGAAGCTTCTTTCCTGGGGCTGCTGTCAGAATCTCAGGGATTTGAGCTGCTTCACTCCCCTCCAGTCCTCAGGCTATTCAACAGCCTTGGATTCTTAAACAGGTTGCTGCATCTCATCTCTGGACCAGTGTTTGCTTTCTTTGCGCAGACAGTATGCTGGCATGGGCTTAGCTTCATGACACAGGCCAATGGGGAAGGCTTGGTGCTGTAGAAATGCTTGTTTTTATGTTTTCTTTAACTTCTTGTCTCAGTCTAGGCTGCTGTAACAGAATGCCATAGACTGTGTGGCTTAAACAACAAACGTTTCTCTGTCCCAGTTCTGGGAAGATTGGGGTGCCAGCATGGTGGGTTAGGACTCAACATAAGAGTTTGGGGGGACACAAATGTTCAGCCTGTAACACTTATACAATAACACAGCAGAGGCGCACTGTGGCATTGCTTTTATGCCATAACATCACTAATAGCCATGACTTGCTGATTACCTACTCTGTGCTGGGTGTTCCACTGCTCTCCACAGGTATCCTGCATCCTCACTTCAGTGTTGTGGGGTCTTATACCCAATTTACAGATGAAAAATCTGAACATCAGTGAGGTTAATGCTTGGTCACTTGGCTAGCAAAGGGTGCAGGAAAATCTGGGAGTGTCTGACTCCAAGGCTCGGGGTCATTTGAGTGTTTCTTTCCCCAGGTACAGTTCCATCTTCTCCATCCAGGAAGCAAATGTCATGTGTCACGTGTGTGAAAGCATGCCCAGGCTCTGTGGTACTACAAGGACAGATCTTAATGATGCCTTGTGCTCAAGGTGCTTCCTTCCAGAAGTGACTGTGTGGCCGATGAAAAGACAGCACACTGTGAGAGAAGTGATGGCAAAAGCCTAAAAGAATAGGAAGGAGGAAAGATTGCTTTGGCCCAGGGATGAGGATGGCTAGGGTAGGGCAGGGGCAGGGACATTTGAGATGAGCTGTGAAGAATAGGTGGGATTTGGCCGTGTGGAGTTAAGAGAGAGGCTGTCCAGGTTTGGAGAAGGGCAGGGGCAGAGGCCTGTGTGCAGGAGAGTAGGTTGCTGGGAGAACAGCTGCCAGGAGGGTTCACCAGGGGCCACGGACCATTGGGTGGGGGATATCAATGCCATCTTTTAAAGGTGCAAGTGACACTCAGTCACAGAGGGTGTGTAGGTGTGAGATCGAGTGAGCCTGTCATTTCACAAGTGGCCTTGGCTGGGGGCAGCTACAGCCCCTCCTCTGTGCCTGCTGCACGTCATCTGCAGGAGGCAGCCCTGCCCTGCAGGGACCTCAGAGGAACGTTCAAGGCCCACCAGCTCCAGCGTTCTCAGATAGCCCCTGTAGTCAGCACATAACATTGAGCTCTGCTTTTCTTCTTTTTTAAAGCCACTTCTTTGGAATTGCTATTCAGGACCCTCCTCTTCCTTAGAGTCTGCCCAGTGACCTGCTTGTGGCTCTGTGCTCCGCAGCATCAGGCGGGGCCATCCGCTACTGGGCCTCACCCAGATCCTTGTCCTCTCCACTGTCCCCTTGCCCGGGAAGGAACCATAGGGGTAGTAAAGAAGTGCTCTGAATAAAGTCATTTCTATTGTCCAAAATAATTCAAAGAAATGAATAACCAAAATAATAGTAGAAGTAGTTTATCTTCTCCTTGGTTAATCTGCAATAACATTAAATAAGGCTAGTTTTAAGGAGTTTGGTTGCAGTGAATTCCACCTACCAAGTTGGCTGGTTTTTTTGTAACAGGTGTTACCTAATGATTCCTTGGAGAATTGCTTATATGATGCTGTTATTTTGCAAGAACACAGCATTTGTACATTCAGGCACTGACTGTTATATCCATCACTATTTAATAACCACAGTCACAGTTGGTCAGTACAAGTGTCTATGGCCCTAAGAAACTTGAGATCTGTTGCCTGATACATGTCTCAACATTTCAGGGGGGAAAGGGATCCAGAGAGGGACAATGAGATAGTCCTTTAATAGGTATCTTCTCCTTTCTTAATACTGACCTAGAAGCTTTAGGTGGAAAATACATATCTCCTTTTCAGTCGGGATGGAAAGTGCTCTCGTTCATGTATCCTATCACACTGAGATTCAGAGCAGCCTTTTAGCAGCCACAATGGGTTTTAGAATACATTTGAGTTTTGCAATTGTTGTTATTGTTTTTATTTATTTATTTATTTATTTATTTGACCAATAGGTGCTAGCCACAAGGCTTATGTTTGTTGAGCTTGGTTTTTAAATTTTGAGTTTTGCTGAGCCATGCAAGATGCAGTAGTGGGCATGATATGTCATGAGTCCTCATTTGATAATGAAGTCACTGTTCACACATATTGCTTCTGATTTTGTTTGGGGAAAGCTGCTTCTCATGAAATGTGTACTAATACCGTAGTTCAATAAGGCCAGGCCAGGAGCAGGGTTTTGACACTGGTGCAGTAAGACTGCAGCCAGAAGTTTGTTCCTACATGGGCTTGTTTCCAAACTGGTCTGTAACATGCTGATGGGTAAAATTTTACGTTTGAAAAATTGCCATCACAGACTCTTATTTTCATGTAGGTGTTGTGGAATGTAGATTTGTGGTTTGGACCTCAGTCACAGAGGCCTGTGCCACCGGTATTTTAATAGGTGGAAATCTTTTGTACCCCTCAAATTATAATGTTCTGAGCAGGAAAATTGGCTTTCCTTAAAAACTCTTCAACTAACAGTAATCACCCCAAAACAAATGAAGGTTTTCTATCTGCCAGAAGAAAATACTAGTAAGGAAAACAAAAAATCTCACTTGAGTTTTACACAAACCAGCGCCTCCAACTTTGAGGATGTCACTAAATACCTGCAACAATGGAGCTTCAGTGATTTAGATTCAAGAAACTTCAAATGTATGACGGTTGTGCTGAATGCCACATATACACCATTCATTCTGTTTGCACAGTGCAGTTCAGTTTAAACAGACCTCCTGGCTGTGAATTTTAAGGTATTAAAGAAAACTCACTCTAATTAATCAATAAGGCAAATATATTCACTAGGATCTATATAAAACACTGCATATGGCACTATGGTAGGAAGGGGTTACAAACCCACTTAAGACATAGTGCCTTCCCTAAAGAAACTTACTATATAATTGGCGAGAGACCAGGTCTAGGATGAGGGCCAGTGTGTGGTGCAGATAATGCATGCTCACATTTCATTGTGGGTATAAGAACACATCATGGGGCACTGCATCAGGCAGGGCCATGGCAGGAAACCTAATCCAACTGAGTTGTTCAAGACTCCCAGGAAGGACTGTTTATAGAGGTATGGGTGGGGTTAAGGGAACTAGGTAAGCCATGTGGGGCCCCAGAATAGTGGCAGCCAAAAATGGATGCCAGCCCAAAACAAAGCCTGAGGGGCCCAGGCTGGCAATAGCATGACTGCTGGTCAGTGAGGGCTGGAGCTGCGGATCCCATCAGGGGCTGCAGCTGTGGGAGGAAGCCCCCTGCGCCAGCCAGGAAATAAGTAGGGTAGGGAGAGCCTGGGAGAGAAATCTTGAGACCTTCTCAGCCAGCTCCTGCCAGTGCCTCCTGTTGGCCACCTTGAAACCAGGCTGCAAGAGTGTGCAGGGGGATGTAGTTTGTGGTTGGGGTCCACCTCCTGGGAAAGGGAACAGGGCCAAGACGGGTGTGGAATGAATCACGGGGGTGGGAGGAAGGGAAAGCGTCCAGCACCGGAGCCACAGGCTTTCCCTCTGAACAACACATAGAATAAAGAATACCAGAGGGGAAGGGGGCTGCTGAAGATGCTGGGTGGCCTGGTGTAAAGCTAAGCAACTGCTAAGTGACTATGCCAATTGTATTGCTACAGACTGGGTCACAAATCCTTCACACGCCAGTCTGGGTCACCAGACCCCTCACATGGGGGTCCACAAGCTAGGTAATTGGGAAAAGTCCCGGGAGCCATTGGCAGATGACATGAGCTCAGTCCTGAGCAGCAGCAGCACCCACACCCTCCAGCAGCAGTGGTGGTGGCCTCCCAGAGGGTCCCAGAGGCCCTGGCAGCAACATTCTCCAGCAGCAGTAGCAGCCACCCCGTGGCCCCCCAGGGGTGGGGGACCCTGTGGCTCAGAGCCGCTCATACTTTATACTTAAGTCCATAACCCAGGACACCTGGGTGCACATGCGCAATTACATTAGACAATAACCAAGGAACACCTGGGCGCATGTGCATATTTACATCAAATGCTCGGCAAGATTCTGAACGTCTGAGGGGCCCTGACCATTTTCTTATATTTTCCCTAGCCCTGGGATCTGGAGGGATCGGAGAGCCGATGCTGAGCACCAAAGCACCAGCCCCTGTCTCAGAGCAGCGTCCCTGGGCACTCTGTCCTTAAACCAAGTGGAGGGACCTGGCTAAACTATCTACCAAGATTACAGATGTGTGTGAGAAGCTCCTGTAGATAATGACCCTCCTTTTTTGGTATTAATAAACACCACCTGGGCACACTGTGGGACATGCGCATTCTCCGGCCCTCCGCCAGAGACACCAGTTCATCAGGCTCCAGAGGGTCCACGTACACCCAGGGGATCCTATCACTGTTTCCAGAACGCCATTTTGAGAAATACGTGAAGTTATTTCAAATACCCTTTCTTGTAACATGAGTTAGTTTTCTCCCTCTGATCCAGGGACTAGATGATTATTATTTCTTTTGTCCAAAAGCCTCTGGATTATATGCATGCATTTTATATTACTGGAGGCTGTAATTCAGCTCTGGCCTGGTGCTTTTTTGTCAGATATGTACACTAATCACCTTCACCTTTCCTTATAGGTCCAATTTTCAACAAAATAATCACTGTTTGCTTTCCTTTAGGCTTTTCATTTTTTCACCATGTCCATAGTAAAAAAAAGATTTCTGTTTCTCCTTTCATGTTATACATGTCATGGTTAAACACGTGCCTCAGTTTTCCATCGTGTATTTCCTCAAGTGCGGTTACTTGTTAAAACTTCATTTTACCTGTAACAACAATGCAGGTATCCTTAAGCTTTTTTAAAACTGCAATATTTAAAGACATTGGGTCATAAACTATGGCTTAAACTGGGCTGATAAAACCAAACTAAATAATGAACAACCTGAATTTAGTTTAAGCCATAAACTTGCCCATCTTGTTCCTGATCTGTGCAACTTCCAGATAACTCATATTTTGCTCTTTAAAGTGTGGAATATGTTTTAATAATGTCAGAAATTATTTGAAAATGTACCATGTAAATAGCTGCTGTAAAAAGGCCACTGTGAATCTACATTTTCCCTTTCCTTAGTTCTGCAGAGTCACAATCTCGCACGCAGAGATCCACAGTGTCTGTGGGCACGTGGGCCGTTCGCTCCTCCCCCGAGGGCCAGACCACGGGCTCTCCAGCTGCCTCTTCTTCCTCTTGCAGCTGCACTGTCCTTGGGTGACAATCTGCTTCTCACTCTCCCTGTGGCTGACGTCCTCCTCCAGGTTTTCTCTCAGTGCATTATAAATTATTTCCTTCATGCATGGTCTTCTCTCCCCGCTTCTGTTTTGAGCTGCCCACCTGTGCTGTCGTGGGGTGTTATTTAGATCATCAGCATTTTCTAATCAAAATGTTCTTCTCTTCTGATCTGCAAAGTAACCCATCACGTAAATGACTGAATTAGTGACTCTGGGTATTTGAGTCTCTGCAACACTGTTGATCAGTGCTTGCTTGTACTCAGAAACTTCTCGTTTGTGGTTGCTGCTTTTGTGTTCATGACTATTCCAGAGGGAGAGAATTTCGTTTAAACTGTGGGTTGGGGAGTATTGACTATGTTTGTGTGAACAAGAGTGGCAGAGGCAGGGGAATGGGGGACAGAGAGGCAGAGAGACACGGAAGAGAAGAAGCCACAGAGAGAGATGTGACAGAGAGATATTACCCCAAACCATTGTGTGTTCCTGGGAATCACTGCCACAGGCTCTACGGGCCAACCCGTCCCACCAAGTTCTCCAATGGGGATCAATTTCTCCAGTGGGGATCAGCCCACCAGGGCCTCGTTGCCACCTGCGCGAGGTGGGGACCACGTGGAGTCGTGCATTTTGCTCTGATCTACTCTTAGGTTCCTCGGCCTGATCATGATCTTCGTTGTGCTTTTGGCACCTTTATGAAAAGATAAGAGCTACCAATAATGGGGATTAAGTAAATGAGCCAGTAAAACAGAAATGGGAATGTGCACCCAGCAGGCTCATGGGGAGATTATTGACGGGCATGTGTCAGTTGCTAACTGTTATTTAAAACTTGTTCCTGCCGTCTTAAAAGTCATTTATTGTCCCGAATATGGAAATACAATGATTAGAAAGCTGTTCTACCATCCTGAGATGTATGCACCATTGATTTTGTAATTTGTTGCTACCTTCTACTTATAGTAAATGGTCCATGATACATAAAAGAAATTTATGTCAGAGCTTTTCACAGTGAATAAATATTAGGAAGAAAGTACATTTAGACAGTAGAATGAAGCAATGTAGAGGGAGATCCTGTGGTCAGGTGTGTGTTGTTTATTCTCTCCAAGTAGTTTTTCCAGTTGCTGTGTGAATATTTTGCGTGAAATCCCACCTTGGTCTGACATCCAGCACATTTTAAGGCACGGAGAAGAAGTCACCAATCCTGTCCTTTCTCTGTGCACTTTTTTGATGTCAGTAAACAAGTTGAATTATTAATTAATGCCTGACTTCTAGAAGTTATTAAAAGGCTCACAGAACCCTTCGCTGGCTTCCCACTGCGTTTTTGATGTCTGCGAACACAGAGCACGTGATATTGTCTACAAGGCCGAGCCTGGTTTTCTCTGTACCTGTCCCTCCAGCCTCATCGCGTGACCCTTCACCCCGTCCCTGTGTCCGGCCGCCTGGACAGCAGCTCGCACCTGTGTCACTGTGCTTCCTCTGCGGGCAGCCTTCCCAGATCTTCACCTCCTGACTCCTGCAGGCCCTTCAGCTCTCTCTCCACTTAGATTTCACTTCCTTGCAGCCCTTGCCCGCCCCCTCCCCAATGAGAGTTAGTCCCTCCCCCATTATCACACTTGTCACTGCACCTGATCTTCCTGCCATTGTTCTGTCTCACACGGCCCTTCAGCTCTCTCTCCACTTAGATTTCACTTCCTTGCAGCCCTTGCCCGCCCCCTCCCCAATGTGAGTTAGCCCCTCCCCCATTATCACACTTGTCACTGCACCTGATCTTCCTGCCATTGTTCTGTCTCACACGTCACTTAACCAAACTAAATAATGAACAACCTGAATTTAGTTTAAGCCATAAACTTGCCCATCTTGTTCCTGATCTGTGCAACTGTTCTGTGTGCCAACTGTCTTGGCTGGCATTTGCTTCCATTTGAATTAGCGTCCTCCTGTGACAGAGGGGACTGCTCTACAGCACTGGGCAATGGTGACAAGTTGGATTTTTGAGGGTCTGTTAAAGTAATTGCTAAATTTCACTCAGAGCTCCCCTGGAAGCATGGCTGTACATAATGGTGGAATCACCAGCCTTTTCAAATAAATTGTACATCAAACAGCAAATCAGTTATTTTGACATCATAAACCAAGCGAGTGGTTAAAATTTTCACCTAGTTTTCAAGTGTGGGCTTGGAGCATGGAGTTTATCGGTGAGCATGGCACTTGCTGGGAATGAGCAAGGGGCAGCTCCTGGGCTGCAGGATGGGGTGACTTTCCTTGCTGTGTGTCCACCGTCTTTGTTCTCAAGTTTCAGAAGGCAACTCAACTAGTTTAAGTAAAGAGAAACGAAGTATTTCATAATGTAGAAGGAATGTGATCCTAAATGCAAGGGGAAAATTCGTCCCGGCCTCAGGGGCAAAGTTAAGTCAAGAAATGGAGACTGAGTCNGACCGGCAATGGGATCGCAACCCTCGGCGCTGCTCCCGCGCCTCGCTCAGCCAGTGAGCGGGAACCGGTCTGTATGTGGGATCCGAACCCTCGGGTGGGAGCGCCGCTGCGCTTCCCAGGCAGCGCACTTATACAGTGCGCCACCGGGCCGGCCCCACCATCCTGGATTTTATGGAAATCCCTTTCTTACTTGTTTTCATAGATTTAAGTATGAGCCTCTTACAGTAGTTTTGCCCATTTTTGAATTTTATTTAAATGAAATCATTCATCAAATATTCTTTAGAGTCTGACCTATTTCAATTAAAATTTTATTTATGGTATTTATCCATGCTGTGCATGTAGCAGTAGGTTATTATTTTCATCGCTGTCTGGCATTTTATTACATGGAATATACCACTGGTAGGCAGAATAATGAAATCCCTGTCCTTGATGAAGATGTCCACACCCTAATCCCCAGAACCTGTGAATATTTTAGGTTACATGGCAAAGGGAGATTAATTTTGCAGATGGAATTAAGATATTAAGATTACTAATCAGTTATATCCTGGCGGTTAATCATTTCTCTGATGCTATGTCTTTCTATTAGACTAAACCATGTGAAAATGCTGGTGTTAGACCAATAGCTGCTTAACATGTATCTACTAAATAGATTGCATTTTAGTCAGCCACAGTTTAAAAATACTGCAGGTTTCTTTTTGAGTAATTTGATACCAAAAATAGTGACTACCTCAGAACAGCCCATTCTTCTAAGACTGTGAACATTCTGTGTGCCAACTGTCTTGGCTGGCATTTGCTTCCATTTGAATTAGCGTCCTCCTGTGACAGAGGGGACTGTTTTACAGCACTGGGCAATGGTGACAAGTTGGATTCTTGAGGGTCTGTTAAGGTAATTGCTAAATTTCACTCAGAGCTCCCCTGGAAGCATGGCTGTACATAATGGTGGAATCACCAGCCTTTTCAAATAAATTGTACGTCAAACAGCAAATCAGTTATTTTGACATCATAAACCAAGCGAGTGGTTAAAATTTTCACCTAGTTTTCAACTGTGGGCTTGGAGCATGGAGTTTATCGGTGAGCATGGCACTTGCTGGGAATGAGCGAGGGGCAGCTCCTGGGCTGTGGGATGGGGTGACTTTCCTTGCTGTGTGTCCAGCATCTTTGTTCTCAAGTTTCAGAAGGCAACTCAACTAGTTTAAGTAAAGAGAAACGAAGTATTTCATAATGTAGAAGGAATGTGATCCTAAATACAAGGGGAAAATTCGTCCCGGCCTCAGGGGCAAAGTTAAGTCAAGAAATGGAGACTGAGTCNTCTTTGTTCTCAAGTTTCAGAAGGCAACTCAACTAGTTTAAGTAAAGAGAAACGAAGTATTTCATAATGTAGAAGGAATGTGATCCTAAATACAAGGGGAAAATTCGTCCCGGCCTCAGGGGCAAAGTTAAGTCAAGAAATGGAGACTGAGTCCGGGCTCCTTTGCCCTCTGTTTGTGTTTTGGCTCCTTGTTTCTTTGTTCCTTGTCCTCTTTGCTTCTCAGCCTCTCTGATTCACTCCCTCATTCTATAGACCTGCTTTATTTCCTTCTGAATCCACACACCGTGTGGAAGTAGACACTTAACTCTCTCTGCCTGCCTCCTGTTTTCATGGTTCACGACAGCAGCAAAAATAAGCTGGAAGATTTTAATCCCACACCTAAAATCCCAGAGCAGACTCCTGACCCAGGTTAGGCCAATCAGTTACTGAGGAGGCGAGGAGGAGGCTTATGAGTGCCAGAGTGGAGGAGGGGGCAGCCAAGATCATTTTGACTGGGGCGCTTTTCACAAGGCATCTATGCCATGCTGGGCATCGAGCCGGGTAGCAAGCCCTCTTGGAAAAAATGAGCTCAAATTATGTTAGTCTCTGCCATTAAATTGCTGGTGGTTTTTTGCCTTTGAAACTGGTTTGTTAGTTACTTAATATTTATTGAGTGCCTGCGGGGATTTTTGACATTGGGAAGTGACGTGTTGAGCTTGCCAAAAATCTGCCCCATGCAGAAAACTTGTCTCAAAATCGCCCGTGGGTTTCAGTGAGTCTGTGCAAAGACAGCCATTATCTAAAGATGCTTTTGAGACATTGTTATTGTACACAGCAATGTGAAAGGTACAAATGCTCGATCTTAAATTCTGCAGTTTACTTTCATAGCCATATTTTCACTGAAATGAGTTTCTCTTGGGCATAAGTTGTGAAATTTCTTATGATGATCGGGTCCTAGTACCACTGCTTTTGGGGATTTATGGAACAACTTGATACCTTTAAAACATTGCATCCAAACAGATCCAAATCAGACTGAGTTCTGAAGGTAAGAATAACTTACATTCTGAATTAATTTCACAAAAGCACTTATCAGACACAGTCAATTAAACTGAATAGCCTAAAATAATTTGAGCTCTGGTGTATGCATTTGCAGGTAAAAATAATCAAGAAGAAATTTTAATAGATAGATATTGGAGTCAATAATTTGCCTGTTTGGGTTTTTTCCCCCCCTAGGATTGGCAGAGCAGGTCTCATTGTCCAAACACAGCTTTGCTGAACTGCGGGCAGACGGTTGGCAGCTGCCGTGGCAACGGTGAGTGGGCAGGATTTCCCAGTGCTGCACCTTCGGGCAGTAATACAAAGTCATGTTATGTAGAATAGTCAACTTTAGAAATTCCCAAATGTATGAGAGAAACACGAGGCACATGTAGAAGGGGTCGTGGAGAGCCCTGGAGGACCCTGAGCAATGGGATGTCCGTTATAAACATGGAGCAGATGGGACATGTCCAGGGGAAGAGGGACACCTGAGGGTTGGTGTCTGATGCACTAGGGAATAGTGATCTTCTTTCATGACAATTGTCATCATTCATAATTAACTGCCAGTCCTCAAAAGTTGATCTGGTCAACCAAAATTAACTTCTAATTAATGAAATCAGCAGGAGTGTTTTGAAGGGTAGGATTGTGTCCTCTGACACCGCCACCCCCACCTGTCACTCACATGACCTTGGTTGCTTCTGTCTTTGAGAAGGGGCTGCTGGGCCCGCCCCAGCCCTGTGCTCTCCTGCAGAGCCATTCACGTGGAATCAGCATTCTTCACATGGAGTCAGTGTCTCTCTGCCTCACACCCACACCAAGGAAAAGCACCCAGAAGTACTCAGGAGAAACAAAGCATCACTGGTGGTGAGGGTGGGGAGGCACTCAGGGAGTGTCCAGTCCCCTGCTGCATAGGAGGGCCTGAGTGCACAGTGGGCTGTGGGACTGGGGTGAGCGCACAGTGGGCCAGATCTGCTTGCTCAGATATGACTGGCCTGTTTTCACTTCTAGCCTGAATTGAGAAGCTAAGCTAGCTGCTGATCTGTACGTGTCCTCTGGAATTATTTAAAACTATCAATTACCTGAACGTAGGTCTAGCTGTATCCTAGAAAAGGCCTCTTTCCATGTTGGGAGCCAGAACTGTCCTGTCCTCTGAACATCCTTCTGAAAGCTGCCTGATAGAAGACGAGATTGATTGGCTTAAAGATGGCTTATTGTGAGAAAAATAATTTAACTCACTTCCTCCTCCCCTAGTGAGAGGGCCATCTGGTTGACCTCTCTGCCTTTAACTAAGGGAAATAAGATGTGACATTGCCGGCTGTCCCTATTTGGGCTGGTGCGGCCTGGACTTTTGCTGTCACGCAACCCTGCTGTGTCCTGGCCACCCTGATTCCTCCTGTGTCCCACGCACCAGTCTTTCACTGCAGCGGCGTGTCTTTAGGAAGAGGCTTTAGTTTATTGTGAAATCGTCTTTGAATCTCACTTCTGGTGGCTGTTCGTCCTTCTGTCTGTTCAGCTGTGGGAGACTATGCTTATGTTACATAGAACAGGCATGTCCTGTGAGCTGTGCTCGAAACAGTCAGGGCGGTCACTTGCTGCTGGGAGAAAGCATCACTTTATCATGGAGTCACATAACTAAAAACTGTATCCCTCTTCTTTGGGGATCCAACCAAAGTTACAATTCTTATTTTCCCTGTAGAGTGTCAGGTAGAGTGCAGCGATCACTGTGTGTCCTTCACTTTCTTTATGAAGCGCAGGAAATGCAATGTGCCTGACGCACGGTGTATCGAAGGTTGCCGAAACACGATTCAGTGGTGATAGCAATAACGGTAAAGTAATAGCTTACGTTTCTATAATTTTTAAAATTATAATGTGCTGTCAAATACATTTACATTTAGTTCTTATAGCACCTCAGCAGTGGGTTTCTTCTCCCACTTCATCCCTACAGCCTTCATTTTCTCTAATTTAAAAAATTATTTCCACCTTAGAGTTTTCATTTGAAACTCCTCATCA
>NW_007728560.1:514041-514770 GCF_000696425.1 Galeopterus variegatus
CATTTTCTCTAATTTAAAAAATTATTTCCACCTTAGAGTTTTCATTTGAAACTCCTCATCAGAAGCCATGAGGTACGGGAAGGGTAGTGAGGAAAATCTGTGGGCGATATAAAGCTCAGGCTGAGATGAGAAGGGTCGGATTTTAAGGCAGAGGGGAGAGCACAAACGTGTCACCTGCTGTAAAGGCATGGGTTCCGGGGGCCGCTGCTGTGAGTGGAAAATAAATCAGCATGCAAATCTGTTATTCTCGATCCAGTTCACAGGACACGGTGACATCTCTAATTATTACTCTAATCTTTATTTCTTCCTGTTCAGGTGTGCAAAATATCCAGCTGTAATCACAAATGACTAAGATAATAACATTCTGTAAAAATGAATTTTATATTTAAAACAAACAACTCAGGAAAAAGTAGAGTATATTTTTAATTCATTGTTTTCTTTTTGCCTGAGTTAAAAATAAATATGAGCAGCCGTGATGTCACGAAGGACAGAAGATTGCCAACTACGCCTCAGTTAGCATCTTTTAGGATCTCTTGCTGCTTAAGGCCTTGTCAGTGACACTCAGCTTGTATTAACCTTTTGCTTTCTGCATCAACCAACAATTGCTTTTCTGCCAGACATGCCAGCAAATAAAATTACTTCCTCTAAAGGCACTCATCCGTTCAACACACATAGTCTCTGTGCACTATGGTATTCCAGGTTTTGTACCAGGTATTGGAACCTTGAACA
>NW_007728560.1:515054-519057 GCF_000696425.1 Galeopterus variegatus
CACATAGTCTCTGTGCACTATGGTATTCCAGGTTTTGTACCAGGTATTGGAACCTTGAACAAGGCAAGGTGACTATGTCCTTACATAGTGTGCAGTGTGGTGATAACACAAGCATGAAATACATGATTTCATAGTGCAGTAACGTTACAGAAAAGCACTTGCAGAGTGTTGTGATAGTGTCCAGATGGAAGAATGCAGCAGCACCCACCCCATCCACAGTTTTGCTTTCTGCTTCTTCAGTTACCCAAAGTACAATATGAGTCCAATTGGGAGAGACCACATTTGCACAACTTCTATGACAATATATTGTTATAATTTTCCATTTTATTATTAGTTAATATTGTTAATCTTACTATGCCTAATTATAAATTAAACTTTATCAAATGTGTGTGTAGGAAACCACCATAGCTTATAGGGATCAGTACTCTCTGGGGTTTCAGGCTTCTACTGTGGGTCTTTGTCTCCTTTTATTCCCCATGGATAAGGGGCCTGCGGTGATGTCTGTGAAGACAGAGGTGATATTTCAGCTGATAACTAATGCTGAGGGGTTTGCCTGGCAAAGTGAATGTGAAGGGAAACCTCAGGAGACAGATGTAGTATATGCAAAGCTGCTGGGGGAGGGGTGAGGGTAGGGGGCGTGGGAGGGAAGGGACCGACCTGCTTCAGGAGCAGTCGGGGCTGAGCAGAGAGCAGGCTTGGAGGTAGAGGGAAGGAGGACAGGCTTGCTGTGTAATACGCACAAAGGGCTTTTTCTTTTCTTAAAAACTGGGCCCCTCAGACAGGGCTGTAAATGCAAAAGGATGCATCAGTGCGACCTGACACCTAAGTCTGTATGAGCTCTTTGGAATGCCACCACGGACTAACTTATTCCAGTCATACTCTCAGAACTCAACTACTTCTCACCACCTCCACCTCCACCTCCACCACTGCTCCTATCTGGGACAGATCTCCGTCACTCTCTCCCCCTTGTGGGCCCCACTTGTCCCCACCCTGGCCTCTCCAGTTGTTTTCTACGCAGCAGCCCCCTGGTGATCTTTCTAAATGGGAATTGGGTTCACACACAGCGTGCTGTAGCCCCCTTCACTAGAGGTGAGCCACAGCCCGCACTGTGGCCGTCACCTCCTGGCCCTCGCTCCCGCCCTGGCCTCCTTTCTCAGCTCCGTCACCTCGCTCCTGTCACTCTGGCCACTGTCTCCTTTCCTCTCTCGCAGGCTGGGCACCTGCCACTCCCTCTAGCTGGATTGTCTTCTCTCAGTTGTTGGCCCTGTGTGCTTCCTTCAATTCTGTTCCAACGTCACATTGTTGGGAGATCTCTCTGACCTCCTTCTATGCAGACAGCTCAAAGAGCTCCAGCTGTCCTGCTTTCTTCTTCTTCCCTTAATGCGTTCATCTGTCCATAGTTCATCCCCACATCCCTGCACTAGAAGGTAAGAAGAGAATATGGAGTAAATGAAAGCCATTCAACTTCGGTTGATAACAGTGTCACTTCCTGTTTTGTTCACTGCTGTATCCAAGGTTCTAAGAATGGGGCATGGCAGAGAAGCCCTAGACAAATATGTGTTGAATGGATGGGTGGATGGATGGATGGATGGATGGATGGATGGATGGATGGATGGATGGATGGATGGATGGATGGATGGATGGATGGATGAATAGATGGATGAGTGGATGGATGGACGGATGGATGGATGGATGGATGGATGGATGGATGAATAGATGGATGAGTAGATGGATGAATGTGGATGGGCGGGTAAATTGGCAAATGGGTAGATGGTGGATTGCTGGATGGATGAATGTGGATAAAAGGATGTGGATGGATGGATAATTTGTTGGATGGGTGAATGAATGGGTGGATGAATGTGGACGGACTGTTGGATTGGTGGATGGATGGATTGGTGGATGGATGGTTTGCTAAATGGATGGGTAATTTGGTAGATGGATAAATAGATGGATGGATAAATGTAGATGGATGGGTATTGGTGGGTGGGTGGGTGGATGGGTGAATGGATGGATTTGGATAAATGAGTGTGGATGGATGAATGTGGATGGATATGTGGACTGGTGGATGGGTTTGATGGATGAATTGCTGGCTGGCTGGGTAAATGGATGTTGATAAATGTATGTGGATGGATGAATAAATGGATGGATGAATGTGGATAGATGGGCCAATTGGTAAATGGGTAGGTGGATGGATGGATGGGTGGATGCATGGATGGGTGCATGGATGGGTGGATGGGTGCATGGAAGATTCATCCTCTTTCTTAGAGTAAATGGTTAATTGTAAACATGCTTTTCCATTCTTCTGGACCTCCCATGTACGCATGTGGTACCAAACAAAATGAGGAATATATTATAGCCTCATTTTTACCATTCAGGGCAAAAAATATGTAATTCTACTGAGAAATGCACTATTGAAACTCAGTGTGTCAGGGGATAATTTATGGACTTCTCTTGCCCTTTGTGGGAAGCAGGGTCACCTCTACTCAAATTTTTGATAGTTCGACTCCTGCAAGTTAAGAGGAGGAATTCTGAATTTGGGGAGCTAAAGTAGATGTTCAAAGAAGCACATACTAACCTGCATTTTAACTTAAAAACCATATCTATGCTCTGGTTATACCTATGTAAAATTAAATGTGCATAAGACCAGGAATAGAAAGGACTATGGAAGAGGTGAAAATTTTTGATTTCTTGGATTAGAAAGATTGTTCATCATTTTTTTTTCTCTTTGTTTTCCATTATTATTGTTACAACGTTGTTTGTGTAGTACAATAAATTTACCTGCACTCTGACAAATGAAATTTGGCAAAGAAAAATGGAATTTAGGGAAGAAAGTCTTTGTTCCCATGGATAAAATCACCCTGCTTTTTCAATGCAAGAACACTGCCTGAAAGACAACGTGTTGCATCTGTATTTAAGAAATCGTGTGCATAATCCAGAATCACTTCGCTTAAGTGGGACATGCGGTCAAAGCCTGTTTAGTTATCCTATTGTGCCATCTCTCATTCAATAATATATAGTGAATTGGTTGTCCGTGCAAAATCTTTTCTGAGTCCAGTGGGCATGTCCCCTTTCAGGAAGCATCCTGACTCTCATTCACGTTCCTACCTCCAGCACCGACTTCCAAAGTTTTGCATCTTTCTTCTCCATTCCATACGTGTCCATAGGACTTATGCTGTGTTAGGCGTTTTTAAGAACATTGATTTCCACCTTCCTCCCTGAGGGACTGGCTCTCCAGGATCCCCATTACATGTTCATCCATCCTGCTTGCTTCCTGGTGAAGCAGTCCATCCTAATATTAGGCAATACTAATAATTAGAAAATCTGAAGTTTTATTGATACACAATTCTGCTTCTGTGAAATTTCCTTTTGGTTCTCACTCTGCCTTCTGGAGCTATGCAGAATACATCCTCTCTTTCTTCCATTTGATACGTCTTCAAATACATGAAGACTAAGTGTTTGGTATTTGAGGCTGAACACTTCTTTCAAAACTTACTTCATATAACATGTTTTGCAAACATCTTCGTCTTCTGGTCATTTTTCTAGACATGCTCTTTATATGATTATCTGTAACAATATCCAGCCTAGACCGGGACATTGTACTGTGGTGTGTTTGGGCTAGGGAGAGACACCCTGAGAATGTCATACGGATCTGTGGCTGCAACATTCGATCAACGGCACTTTTGCAAGTAAATCAGTTACACTACTGGCTGGTCAAGAAATTCATGCAAAGCAAAAGTCCTGGGGACATTTTTGTTTTGTTTTGCACATAAACTGCAATCTATTTATAACAGATAGGTTTAAAACAGAATTTAGAATTCTAGATTATTCTTATTAGAAACAAGATTCAAAAGACATAAACTGTTTGAGCTGTTGAAGACAATAACATTACTTTTATCATTCTGGATCTTGAATAGGATTTGGTCTTGAGTATTAAAACATTCTGGTTTTTTTTTTTCCTTTTTGTCTTTTTTCGTGACCGGCAACAGATCGCAACCCTCAGTGT
>NW_007728560.1:520194-521573 GCF_000696425.1 Galeopterus variegatus
AATTTAAGTTCTATGGCAAATAGGACCAGTTGAAATTTCTAAACAACTGTAAAATTCTTTCCTGCTAAGACTATAAGGGTCCTTTGAAATTTTCTTAATTTGTTAACCTATTTGCCATCCCATGGTTAAGTATTGTCATGATTATTGATTTGCACAAGTTTGATAGTTTCTAGTGAATGTTCAATCATGGACTGAGACGTATTTACGTTTTGTGTTGTCTACCTTTTGAAGCCATCTCTGCTCTACTTTACTAAGCCTTGGTTAATGTAAGTTGTACTCATGGGGACTATAAGCAGTATTCCCAGATCTATACATAGGCAGAAGTAGTCCTTTTACCGTGTAACCATATGTCCTTAGTTGCTCCTATATGAGTTGCTCCTGTATAATTAATAATTATTATTAATATATAACTTATATTTATTAGCGATTAAGAATTATTAATATTGGCTCCTTTGTCTCTGAAAGGATCCCAGTTTGAACTGTAACTTATATGATCACCCTAATTTAAAGGGAACTGAAAGTTTGGTCTCAGCAGCCAATGTGCCTGATTAATTTCCTGCATTTATTCAACCTGTAGCATTGTCTCCAGATTCCCCCTTTCACCCTCAGCCCTTACTGCAATGAAAATATGGTTCCATGGATGGGGCTAAAACCTAGAATAGGGATGGGTGAGTTGCCCAGTGAAGAGAAAGCTGGAAAACCTTGAAACTTTGTGTGAGGAGCTATGAAGGAAGAAAGGCTCGAGGTGGTCAGAGATGGGCCTGAAAGAGAAGTTCCTAGTGTGGATGTAAGGAAAGGGAAAGATGAGGGAGGGCTTGGGGCTGGAAAANCAGATAGGTTTAAAACAGAATTTAGAATTCTAGATTATTCTTATTAGAAACAAGATTCAAAGTACATAAACTGTTTGAGCTGATGAAGACAATAAC
This sequence comes from Galeopterus variegatus, assembly GCF_000696425.1. Taxonomy (NCBI): domain Eukaryota; kingdom Metazoa; phylum Chordata; class Mammalia; order Dermoptera; family Cynocephalidae; genus Galeopterus; species Galeopterus variegatus. The sequence goes on from NW_007728560.1 coordinate 521,121, forward strand.
ATTACTTTTATCATTCTGGATCTTGAATAGGATTTGGTCTTGAGTATTAAAACATTCTGTTTTTGATGGCTCCCCTGGGATTTAATCTTAACAGTATGTCAGCTGGGGTGTGTGAGAGACTATAGACACCAGGTTGGTTGTATAACTAGTACCACTTAAAGATTTATACAATTGGCAAATTTGGGGAGAAGAGCTTATTTTCTTTTTGAATTTGGGTGAAATTAAGAGCTGCTGAATCTCATCACTTGTTCTTGGCATTAGCCAGTGATATTCCCACAAAGAAAACCCTATCTCATAGTAAATGAGGTTGAGTCAGTGCCACTTTTTGTAATAATTTCATGGTTACGTTTAGTCTTATTTTTGAAGTTCTAAAACTCTACTTTTTAATATATAATTTAAGTTCTATGGCAAATAGGACCAGTTGAAATTTCTAAACAACTGTAAAATTCTTTC
>NW_007728560.1:522609-525048 GCF_000696425.1 Galeopterus variegatus
TTTATTAGCGATTAAGAATTATTAATATTGGCTCCTTTGTCTCTGAAAGGATCCCAGTTTGGACTGCAACTTATATGATCACCCTAATTTAAAGGGAACTGAAAGTTTGGTCTCAGCAGCCAATGTGCCTGATTAATTTCCTGCATTTATTCAACCGGTAGCATTGTCTCCAGATTCCCCCTTTCACCCTCAGCCCTTACTGCAATGAAAATATGGTTCCATGGATCGGACTAAAACCTAGAATAGGGATGGGTGAGTTGCCCAGTGAAGAGAAAGCTGGAAAACCTTGAAACTTTGTGTGAGGAGCTATGAAGGAAGAAAGGCTCGAGGTGGTCAGAGATGGGCCTGAAAGAGAAGTTCATAGTGTGGATGTAAGGAAAGGGAAAGATGAGGGAGGGCTTGGGGCTGGAAAATGTTGTCATACTTGGGTTTGACTCAGTGGGGCTTAATGGGTTGGGCTGTGTAAGGAAAGGGAAAGATGAGGGAGGGCTTGGGGCTGGAAAATGTTGTCATACTTGGGTTTGACTCAGTGGGGCTTAATGCGTTGGGCTATAATGATGATAAAGCTCCAAGATTACCCTGTGCTGTAGAGTCTAGTTTATTGGGAGAAGGAGAATCGGGTTCACACAAAAGCTGTAAGCATAATGCAATATCAGATGCTTTCTTGAGATTATGTTTTGCCGTGGTACAGAAAGAGACAGCCCGAGGCTCAAGGCACTGACGGTGGAGGGGCATGTGCAGAAAGAGCTCACAGTAGCTCAAAGTGTAGGAACACGCCCCTTTAATTTTTTTATTCTTGGTTTAAATGAAATATATGTATTTGGCTTGCTTTATTTCCTTATTTCACTCACTGGGGTTCTTTGCTTGTTTTCAGGAGCTGGTGGGGAGTAATCCTCCACAAAGGAATTGGAAAGGAATAGCAATTGCACTGCTTGTGATTCTGGTTATCTGCTCCTTGATCGTCACCTCGGTCATTCTGCTGACACCAGGTATTTATATTTATTCTAGAGAAGCAAGTCTCCATAAGGGACAAACAGCATCTTTTTACTTTGCGATTTTTTTTCAAAGTCACCACCTATTACATGATTTATTTTTCCCAGTTTCTAATTCTCATTGTGCCATATGATAAAATGATATAGGCGTCCAATGAAAAAAGTCTCCTTTATATGCTTTGAATTTGTTGATATAGTTGTTGACCAGCTGGAAGTCCTCGGCATATATTAAAATTCATGATTACTTATTCATGCCTGATGAATTTAAAGACATTCTATGTCTCATGGAATTGCTAGGTATTTTATCAAGGATAAATTAAGAAAATTATTAAAACAACCTATATTGAGTGAAAACTAAGGATAGGTACTTATTAGGTTCTATTGATGAAATTAAGTACAAGCCAGAGTCAGAAATCTCCCAGGGAAAAAAAGACACACCAAAATAAATCTGCAGCAAAACCCTACAGCAAATACATACATATACATGCACTATTGTGTGGTCAAACAAAATTGCTATAGGAGTTTATAGGAGAGAAAGATTCTTTATGAGAAAGTTCATGGAAAAGGTAATATGCGAAGTGGGCTTAATAGAGTGCTAAGGATTTAGAAGCCAGAGCGTGGTGGAATTCGGGAGAGAAGAAAGCCTATGCCTATGAGAAAACCATACGGGAGTTATCATAGGAAAACTCTGTGGGCATTGATAAAACAGTATGTAACTCTCATTATCATATTAGATGCCTATCTGTGTGGGCAAAAAAATGTTCCAATCTTCAGTAAATAGACTGCTAGGTATTAGACCTTAAGATGGAAAAAGAAGCAGATATTGCAATGTACAAAAATGTTGATAGGTACAAAATGCAGGGAAATTATGATGTCTGCTTTAACTATTACCCCAAAACTTATATAAAGAAAGTTAATATGTACCCTGATACCAAACTAGATAAAGGTATCACAAGAAATAAAAGCTACGGACCAATATCCCTTAAGAAGATAGATGCAAAAAATCTCAGCAAAATAGTAGCAAACAGACTCCAGCAGCATATAAAAAGATTATACACCATGACCAGATGGTATTTATCCCAGGAAATAAAACTTGGCTTAATGTATGAAAATCAGTCAATGTAATATGCCCATAATAGAGTAAAGGACAAAAACCACATGATCATCCCAGCAGACACAGAATAAGCATGTGACAAAATTCAAAAATCATTTCATGATGACACTCAGCAAGCTAGGAATAGAAAGAAACATCTTCAACTTGATAAAATGTATCTATGAAAAACCCCACATGCAACATCATAATTCATGGCAAAAGACTGAAATCATTGCCCCTAAGATCAGGTGCAAGACAAGGACGTTCATTCTCACCATTTCTATTTAACATTATATGGGAGGTGCTAGCCAGGGCAGTTAGGTAAGAGGGAAAAAAAAATTATATATATATATA
>NW_007728560.1:526010-526880 GCF_000696425.1 Galeopterus variegatus
TATATATATATATATATATCCAGATAGGAAAGAAGTAAAACTATCTCTATTTGTAGGAGACATGAACTTGTATACAGAAAATCTTAAGGAATCCTCAAAAAAGAAAACCCACCATAAATAATAAATGAGGTCATCAGGATGGACGATATAAGATTAATATTCAAAAATCATTTATATTTCTATACACTAACAATAAACAATCCAAAAATGAAATTAAGAAAACAATTCCACTTATAATAGTTTCAAAACTAATAAGATACTTAGAAATAAATTTAACAAAAGAATTACAAGACTTGTATACTAAAAACTATAAAGAAAGTTTGAAAGAAATTAAAGAAGACATAGGTAAATGGAAGGATATCCCATGTAAGTGATTAGAAGATATAGTATTGTTAACATGGCAATACTCCCCCAGTTAGTCTACAGATTCAACCCCATCCCTACCAAAATTCCTATTGCCTTTATTGAAGAAATTACTGGCTAATTCTGAAATTTATATAAAAATACAAGGGACTCAAAGCAACCTTGAAAAAAAAATCAGAACACTTATGACTCCTGATTTTAAAAACTTACTATAAAGCCACATTTTAGAATTGAGAATTCAGAAATAAACCCATACGTGTTTAGTCAATTGATTTTTGATGGTGCCAAGATTATTCAATGGGGAAAGAACAGTCTTTTCAACAAAATGTGCTGGTGCAACTAGATATCCACATGCAGAAGAATGAAGTCGGACCCCTAACTCACACCATATATAAAAATTAACTCAGTGTGGATCAATAACCTAAATATAAGAGTTTGTGACCTTGGATTAAGCAATGATTTCTTAGATATGACAAAAAAAGTGCAAGCAACCAACGAAAAAATAGA
>NW_007728560.1:527835-530265 GCF_000696425.1 Galeopterus variegatus
TCTACAAATGTATATACCCAGTAAAGGTCTAGTATCCAGAATATATAAAGAATTACAGCTCTTTATATATTATAATTCTATTACAATTTGAAACAAAAAGACAAATAATTCAATTTTAAAATGGCCAAAGGATTTGAATAGATATGTAGTCAAATAAATACAAATGGCCAATAAGCATATGAAAATGTGCTGAATATCATTAATCATCAGTGAAATGATAATCAAAGACACAACAAAATACAACTTCACACCCACTAGGATGATTATAAAAACAACAAAACAAACAAAAAATGGAAAGTAACAAGCATTAGTGAGGATACAAAAAAATGGAACCTTCGTACGTTACTAGTAGGAATAGAAGTTGTGTATCCTCTATGGAAAATAGTGTGGTAGTTCCTCAAAAAGTTACACACGGAGTTGCCACATTACCTAGTAATTTCGCTCTTAGGTTTATACCCAAGAAAACTGAAAACATATCTTCATACAGGTACTTGCAGATGGTGTCTATAACAGTATTATTCATAGTAGCCAAACAAGTAGAAACAACCCAAATTTTCATCATATGCCGAATGGATAAATAAATGTGCTGTATCCATACAATGAAATATTGCTCAGTTATAAAAAGGAATGAACAGCATGGATGAACCCTGGAAACATTATGCTAAATGAAGGGAGCCAGACACTAAAGGCCACATACTGTGTGATTCCAGGCTGTATCCATACAATGAAATATTGCTCAGTTATAAAAAGGAATGAACAGCATGGATGAACCTTGGAAACATTATGCTAAATGAAGGGAGCCAGACACAAAAGGCCACATACTGTGTGATTCCAAAACAGGCAAATCCATAGAGATGGAGAATTGTTCAGTGGTTGCCAGGGGCTGGAGGTGGGGAGAGCATGAAATGACTGCTAATGGGTATGAATTTTCTTTTGGGAGTGATGAAAATATTCCAGAATTTGGTAGTAGGGATGGATGCACAACTCTGTTAACATGTTAAAAAAACTGAGTTGTACACATCAAAAAGGTGAGCTTCATGATAGATAAATTTTATCTCAATTAAGCTGTTAGTTTTTTTAAAAGATAGGAAAGTGGTAAAGAAAAAAAACTGTAATGTGGCCATTTACATACTATTGTGCCAAAAAATCTGCCTGATGCTGAAGAAGCTTCAGTAGTGATTCTCCAGAAGAATGCTGTGATCTCCTTCCTGAGTGAGCTTTATGAATCGAGCAGAATTGCCTGGAACATGTGGACTCAGGCCTAATACTGTGCATCTGATTGAGTAGGAAAAAAATTGATTCAACTGTTGAAATCTAAATGAACACAGTTGAGAGGGATTGGGGGAGGATTAGTAATGAAAAATCAGATGCTCCTTGGCTTATGATGGGGTTCCATCCTGATAAACTCACTGTAAGCTGGAAATACCATGAGCCAAAAATGCCTGTGATACACCTCACCTACCACATGTCGTAGCCCAGCCTACCTTAAACGTGCCCAGAACACTCACATTAGCCTACATCTGGGCAAAATCATCTAACACAAATCCCATTTTATAATAACGTATGGAGTATCTCATGTTGTTCATTGTTAGTGCTGAAAGTGAGGGACAGAACAGTTGTGTGGTCCTCCAGCACTGTTTCTGCTGAGTGTGCATCACCTTCACACCATTGTACAGTCGGACGCCCTGAGTGCAACCATTGTAAGCTGGGGACCATCACGCTTGCTTTGTGTTGTGATTGTGCTGCTGGTGGAACACAGCTGGGGGCTTTAGCAGCAAACATATTTCTGATTAATACAGAGGAAATCAGGCCCCTCCGGGCCTGGGGAGCGTGTGTTCCTACTTTGCTTTTCTTTGAACAGAATTGTGCTCTATGTAAGAAAGTGATTATTGAAGATTTGATTCTGTGTGACACTCTCTTTGGGACTTAGAAAGCAGTGATGTCTTAGGTGGTTTGCAGTTATGCCCACCCTCCCAAAGTGTACGTGAATATTCATGTCACCCAGAGTCTGAGGGCTGTCACAAGCATTACTGAAATGTGGCATAAAACTGCTGCCCGAGGGTCCTTACTCAGGAACGGTTCATAGCAACAAGGCAGTGGTAGATGTCTTCCGAGTAAGTCGAGGCCTAAGCATCGGGTCCCAAGTGCCCTCCCATCACATGCTCAGCTCAACTCGTGTGGCTGGACAGGGTCCCTCAATCTTCTCCACCGCACAGGAGTCAGGTCAGCGGCTGCTCCCTCCGATGCGGCAGCTGATCCTGGAAGTATTTTGCATTCAGTTCCTGTGCAGCAGGAACAACCACAGCAGCACCCCTCTGCAATAAATAGAGACTGTAGTCATTGTAAACTGTTATCTCTGAATGCTGACAGCTGTTGTCAGGGGCAACAGCAGCCAGCGGGAGGCAACTGCCAGTGGATGGGCCGTAGTGA
>NW_007728560.1:530611-542962 GCF_000696425.1 Galeopterus variegatus
AACCACAGCAGCACCCCTCTGCAATAAATAGAGACTGTAGTCATTGTAAACTGTTATCTCTGAATGCTGACAGCTGTTGTCAGGGGCAACAGCAGCCAGCGGGAGGCAACTGCCAGTGGATGGGCCGTAGTGAATCACTGAATTCCAGAAAAGGCTCTGAAGAGGGACATTTTCTCTTATTCTTCCATTAAAATAAAAATGTGCTGAGCCTTGCCTATCCCTTGGGTTCTGAGGGCTTCCAAGGGTAGTACTTATCTCCCTAGGTTGTGCTGTTCAGGGCTGAGTGTCCCGGGCTCAGGGCTCTCAGTCATGACGCTCCCAGTGACTGTGGAACTGGGCCTGTCTCCCAGGACAGCCTTTCTGCATCCGCTCTCCTGCTGCACAGGGGGGGGCTTCTGTTTGAGCATTCAAAATTCTGTCAGTCAGAGGAGGCTATCAGCTCATTCAATCTGCCAAGAGCTCCAGAGCGTTCTCAAATTCACTGATATTCAGAGCATCCTGACATCAACCAGTAGTGCCTATCAATTGATCCAGCATTAACGATCCGTGTTAGAGCTGAGAATGCTGTGCTCGGTGCTAGACAAAATGTAGAAAAAGAAGATATAAACACTCTCCATGTAGCTTAGAGTCTGCTAAAGACAAAGCATTTGCAGGGAGAATTCCATAGTCGTGTGATCAGTAAGCAAACCTAAAACACAAGTCACAAGGCGGGGCATGGTTGAGGCCCATTGAGTTGTGCAGATAACTGAAGTATTGACCCAGCAGACTGGGAACACAGCTAAGGGCAGGAGTGGCTTCCACCTGGTGGGGAGTGCATTCATTCTTGAAGAGTGGTGCAGAAACACTTTGGATGTATTTACATGGTTTTGTGCAAATCCTACAGCATTGCTTCCATCTTGATAGATTTAGTTAGAAATTGTAGTATGTACTTGTAAAAAAATTTAAGTACTACTAGTTTCCAGTCTTATAGGCTGGTTTATTTAAACTCTGAGTATAGTACCTGTTTCCTACTTACCCCCAAAATCCATCTGCTCTCATTCGGATTCAGTCTTTTTGTGACCATGTTTCCTGGCACATACGGCCCCTTTCCAACATGGCAGGAGGAATCTGAGGAGCATGTGGATTGCCCTCTGAGGACCTGGGGTCTGCAAGGGTCTCATGGTAATCATGCTGTACAACAGGCTCCTTGTTCTGTGGTGAAGGCTAATTATCACCAGTTATGCACAATTTATGTTTTAAAAATCAAATTAAAAGTGTTTAAGGCAATCTTAGTTCCAAAGGGATTCGCCAGATGAGGACATGTCCTTTTCAATTTTGTCATTCATTTCTCCCTCGCTGGTCTGTGCACTTTTCTAAATTTCTCTTTGGAGTAATAGCCTCAAAGTTACCTTTTTAATTTTCAGATATTAAATGCATGTCTGCAATTGGGCACACACAGCACGTGCCTTTTATTGGCGTCTACAATTCTCGCATTCTGATAAAAAGGACTCTGATATTCTCCGGTGCCACAGTCATTGGGGTGAGATTCTAAAAATCTACCAGGTTCATATTTGCATTGAAACATCCCTGACATTTGACTTTTATGGATTTCCACATTAGAGAAAAAAAACAGAGGTTTTTGATGGAAAACACTAGCACACTTTCAGGTGGTATATTAATGAAAAGCCCTGGATATTTGAAAGTCATTTTGAAGGTAGACTTTAGATTAAGGCCAAGCATGGGTTATCAGAACAGGAGACTCATTAGGAGTCTCAGAATAGGAGACTACTTTTGGGTAGGAAGGTAACATATAGATTATTTTTTTGGAATTGAAATGTCATTATTGTTTGATTTGAGTCTAATGTTTGTGACTGCATTGCTAACCCTCAGCTTGTCTTAAAAATTCTGAAACATATTATTTTAAAATATCTTATTGAAGAAAAAATACATATAGGATATACTTTTTATATTAAATATTAAAATTGTATATAAATTAAATGCATAAAATAAATGAATATTATATTTTTTGATGATTATTCAAACTGAAAATGATTCCAAAATTAGCACCCAAATCAAAAAAAAAAAAAACAATGTGGCTGGCTGGTTAGCTTAGTTGGTTAGAACGTGGTGTTATAACACAAGGTCAGGAGTTCAGATTCCAAACCCTGAAGTGGCCAGCCAAAATAATAATAATAATAATAAAAATAAATTAAAAACCAAAGGTGGAATTATTTGAAAAAAAATTGCAACTAAAATTTAAAGTAAATATCCATGATTTTATATTGATATAAATAAATAATTGAATTAAAAAAAATAGAAGGAAGCCAACATCCTCAAACTCCCCCACACCCAATGCCTTTTCTCATCACTAATCCCCTCAGGGGTAACCTAATTTCTGACATCATGGAATAGTTTTGCAAGGTTTTATACTTTTTACGTATACGTTATAAATCTAATCATTTGGCATGTAGATTTTATGCCTATTTCTTTTGTTCAGAATAATCTTTGTGAGCTTTACTGGTGTATTTTATATTAGTACACAATTTTTAAGCTATATTGGATTATCTCATCATAAGGTGCTCCATAATCCCTATGAAAATTGCAAAATAGTTTAACAGTATTTTAATGCCTTTTGTGTACATCATGCAAGTAACGTATATCTTATAATGTTTTAATCTTGTAGAAATAGGTAGCTTGACCCTTATCCTCTGGGCATTTTTTCCCTATTCTCTCTCCTACATTAAATTCGTCCCCACATCCAATCTTGTCACATTCCATCTGTTACCAGTGCCGATGGTCTGAGTGTGTCATCACCGGGAGCACGGGTTACTCGAGTAGGTCTCTGGCACTGTTCATTTGCATCGGGCGTCTGTGATTGTTTTCCGGATTCCTTAGTGCCCGTGCTCCCCCATCTGCCAGCTGACTGACTGCGGCTCATGCTGTCTACTCTGGTAATGAAACCGAGATCTGCTTTGGCTGCTGCTGAGGCTACTGTTGTTAACATTGTTTCTGCCTAAAGTTTATTTGTTAATGCTAATTAAGAGTGAGTGCTATAAATGGGTATTGCAGATAATACTTACCGTGATAATCCAGAATATGGGAGAGATCAGTGAAGAGGAAGCATTTGTGGAGGGCTCCATGGAGAATGAGCAGTTAGAGACTTTGCAAGGCAGGTCTGGCAGAGATGGGAGGACATCCAAAAGGGAAGATCACCATGAACCCTAACAAGTCTGGGGTACTCACTGCACAGAGGACGGCCTGGCCTGGACGTCGTGGAGGGACATAGTGAGTGGTCAAGAGTCAAGGCTGAAGGGAGACGTGGTGGCAGACTGGACTCCCACTGTCTACACCACGTTGTCCGTCACCACCATCTTTAGAATCTGATGAAAACTACAAGTCATCTTTTCACTGGAAGGAAAGAAAGGGCATACGTGTACACACATGCACGTGGATACACTTCTGAAAGTCGTGGACCTCGTGCACCCATCCATGGCCATCTCGGGGATCTGCTTGAGCATCTGTTCAAAACCCACATGTTATAATGCTTCAGTTAAAATATTTTTTGTTCTGTAAGTAACAGAACAGCTAACTAAAATTGTCCAAATTGTAGGTGTATATATTGTTTCACAAAACAAATTCAGATGTAGCCAGCCCTGGCTGAGTCGGTGGCTCAGAGATGTCATCAAGGGCTATGTTATCTCTGACTTTCCCTGCTGCCATCAGCAGCACATTGGCAAAGTGGCGTTAGCGGGTCACATTTCACGTGGCCCCCCCCAGCCTGGAAGGAAGGGACGCACAGAACATGCCTCATGAATCTCTCGTTCTCTATATTGGAGGAAAACAGTGACTCGAAGCCAGCCAGGAGACAGCTCATTTGCTATATCTACACTGCCTGGCAACCGTGGCTGTGCGGGGTGGGAGGGCGAGTCTTCACAGGAGTCAGGCTGTGCCAAACTGGAAGAGAGCAGAGAGGCAGCAGCACTGGGACAGGCAGCCTACAGTGTCTGCCTAACACGTAAGACCCCTTGATTTATGAAATACTTGAGGAATGCAGCCTACATTCCTTGAGCAGTGAATTTGAATCATTTTTTAAAAATTGAAACAAATCTGAAAAGAGGGAGTTCTGACAGATTCTCGTAAAAGCAAGGATTACTTTACACTGCTACTAACCTTACAGTGGGTTGCAAACTTCCAAAGTGCTGAGAGATAAGTCCCTAGGAGCAGCTTAACAGTCTGTCTTTTGACTTTATTAATTCTAGAAAGATCGTTAGGTGCATCTTGGTTATTTATTGAATCCCTAACAATAAAGAGCCATTTTCCTAAAGGATGGCGATTGATGCTTAGTATTCATGCTTGCATTAAGATTATAAGCTAAGGCAAATGTGTCTACATATTTATCCATAAAGGGGCACTTTTCAAGCATTTCTACATTATGCATCCTTTTCTAAAGGCACAGTTGTATATAGATCATGAAAAGGAGTAAATCTTATCCTGGTGCCCTGGTTTTTCCTGGATCATATTGCCTGGTTTAGATGAGAGCCTCTCGGTAAGTTTCAAATAAATTTTGGGAGCCTTAGGGACCATATGCTGCGAGGGGCTGGCTGACGTGCTAGCTGCTATTTCAGTGAAGTCTCTGGCCCGTCAGGAAGCAAGGCAGCAATTCAGGAGTCTAAGTCAAGTTGCCAGGTCAGGGTCAGGAACATAGAAATCTGTGATATAATAAGTCAGGGGACCAAGAGGAAGAAGTTCCAAGTTGAACTGGTTCCAACGTCTTCTTGAGGCAGGACTCTCACCTTCAGTGCTGTTTGAATACCCACTGTCACTTCTGCAGATAAGGTGCACGCGTGCTTTTTCATAGTGCTGTTGCATAGTCCCCAAATCCCAGATTCTTTCTAAATTGACACTGTGCTTTTAAGTGAGGTAACAAAATCACCAAAAATTGGGTTAAGTGATAATACACAGAACCTCAGATTTAATCTGTCCTTTTCTCTCTAGCTTCTTCCTTACTCAGATTCTTCATGTCTTTTTTTTTTTTTTTTTGTTTGTTTTTTTTGTTTTTTTTTTTTTTTTTGTTTGTTTTTTTTGTTTTTTTTTTTTTTTTTGTTTGTTTTTTTTGTTTTTTTTTTTTTTTTAATTCAGTAAATGTATGATTATTGCCTGCTCAGAGGGTACCTTCTAAAGTGATGGGTGAGATGGAAATGGGAGAAAGGACTTGAGGAGTATGGTAGCCTAAAAAATGTCCCCCCAAAAGATATCTTATGTTCAAACCCTTGGAACCTGTGAATGCTGCCTAATATGACAAAAAAGAAGAGCCCTTTTGTGATTATGTTAAGCATTTTGAGATGGAGGCTAATCCCAGGTTATCCAGTGGATCCTAAATGCAATCACATGGATCCTTATAGGAAGGAGACAGAGGGAGATTTGACACAGACAGCAGAGGAGAAGGCCATGTGGCCAATGTCACCACAGAGGCAGAGATGGGGGTGATGTGGCCACATACCAAGGAAAGCCGGCAGCCACCAGATGCTGGAAGACACAAGGGGCAGATTCTTCCCTGGACCCTCCGAGAGAGTACAGCCCTGCTGACACTTCGATTCTGGCCCAGTGGAACAGATTTCAGACATCTGGCCTCCAAAACTGTGAGAGAATAAATTTCTGTTGTTTTAAGCCACCAGGTTTGTGGCAATTTGTTACAGCAGCCATAGGAAACTAAAATAAGAGAAAATAAATGCTGTTGCCAGTTGTGCAAGGGTTTTGTCTCACGGGCAGCCATAGATGTGGGCCTGTGGAGAGGTCAGAACTAGGAAGAGATGAGCTGGCAGTTTGGGACCATGAGCTTGACAAGGACCGGCTGGGCCCTTCTCTGTCTGCTCTTTCCGGCCCACTCCCAGGGATCGTGCTGGCCTCTTCTCGCAGATCTCTAGGGGTCTCTTCTCAGTTTCAAAATTTGGTTCTTTATGGTCTTTACCACCAAGAAGGGAACTGCAATTCATTTGCATTAAGTTTTGCATTGATGTTTTTCAAAGTTTGAGAGGAAAAGGCAATCCCTATCTCCTGCATTGACTGAATTCTTTAAACTTTACATACATGCATTAACAAAGACAGGCAAATTAAATACAGATCAGTCAATGAAGCCAATAAAATTCAAATTAAAAATATACATTTTGTGTGATTTATAATTGTTTCTGGAAATAGATCACCCCATAAAATGTGTGTATGGTGTTCTCTATGTGGCACGGGTATTTTGGATTTAACATGCTACCCTCATAGACAATGGATCAAGAATTATTCAACCTGCCATTTTTCTATTGGGATTACTGTACACCTTTGTTCGTATGGCAACCACATGATCATTCAGGAAGGTTAGATTAGCTGACCTCAGTGTTGGTGCATCGTGGAGACACATACTGATTTAGGCTCTAAATGTGGGTGTGAGTATGTGCTTATGATCAGAATATGAGTGCATTAACTTTTATTGCACAAATAATATGTACAAAATAGAAAAAAATAACAGTAGAAAAATAAATTAACAATCAAAATCAAAATAATAATTATTATTGTAATTATTATTATTATTCTTGTCTCATACTGTCATTTCTATAATCAGTGCCCAGATAGCATCACTTTTCACCATTTCTGATTTTAGTTCTTCTGGTAATTTTTCCTGTAATTCTTGATATTATGCTTATCTGTCAATGTTCACAGACTACTATGAAAGTCAAAAATTAAACTCAGTTATATTTACTCCCACGTCCTTCTCTTTACCCTATGTTAAAAAACCTATAAAGTTACTTGAAGTTCTCTGTAAATTTATTTCATCACAATATATGAAAATTTCTTTATACATAATTTCATCTTCCATTAATCTTAAATGTGTCCCTTGACTCATTACTAAAAATAAGATGGGGAGATTAGCATGCCTAAAATGCCTTCTCCACAATCCCTCACCCTTCCTTCTTTTTTTCTCAGCTTTGGGCAATATTTGCAACCTCTTTCCTCACTTTAATAAAATCTCCCATCAAATAGTAACAAGTTAATTTTAAATAGAAATCATATTTACAATATTCACAATTTTCTACTTAAACAAATATTTCTTTTGTAGAATCTGAAAATGTAGATGAAGCCACAGAAGGAGAAAAGATTGTAGTCTCATGCCACTAAACAATTTGTCTTGAAATATTCATGTCAAGTGGGCTCTCATTTCTTAAAATCCATCAATAGCTACAACTAGTTTTTGTTATTTGGACCATGACTTTTTTAAACTGGGTTTTCTTGGCAATTCTGTTGGATTATTTCTACTTAAAAGGAGGAAGTAAAACTCTTTTTATTACAGACAAAATGAATGCCTACATAAGTATGCTAATAGAATATGTAAGTAAGTTTAGAAAGGTTACAGAATACATACAAATATTAATTGTGTTTCTATGTATTAACAACAACAAGGTGGAAATTGAAATTTTGAAAATACTAATTGTATTAGTCAGCTCAGACTGCTGTAACAAAATACACACACTGGGTGGTTTAGGCAACAGAAATTTACTTTCTCATAGTTCTGGAGGCTGGAGGTCCAAGATCAAGGTGTCAGCAGGGTTGGTTTCTGGTGAGGCCTCTCTTCCTGACCTGCCGATGGCACCTTCTCACCATGTCTGTACATTGCTTTTTCTGTGTGTGTGTGTGTGTGTGTGTGTGTGTGTGTGTGTGCGCACGCGCCGACAGAGGCAGAGAGTTCTGCTGTCTCCTTCTCTTCTTACAAAATCATCAGTCCTATCAGATTAGGGCCTCACCCTCTGACCTCATTTTACTTTAATTTCTTCTTTAAAGGTACTGTCTCCAAATAAAATCACATTGGGGGTTAAGGATTCAATATATTAATTTAGGAGGTGGGTACAATTCAGTCCATAATACCAGGGCAAGTGGATGTTTTTAGGAGGACATTACCTAAGACGGTCTGCCATTTGGCCCCCCAAATTAGCATCCATCCGACACATAAAGTACATTCCTCCATCCCAAGGTCTCCAGAAATCCCAGGCTATCACAGCATCAACTCAAAGTCCAAAATCTCATCAGCTCAGAAGTTCCAAATTTCATCATCCAAATTGTCTAAGTGAGTTATGAGTAAGACTCTGGGGATGCTCCAACCTCAGGCACAATCTCTCTGTGTTGTGGATCTATGAAACCAAAGAAGTAAGTGTCAGCTCCTAAAATATAATGGTGGGACAGGGTAACAGTGTAGATATTCCTGTTCAAAAGGGGAAAAAATTGAAGGAAAAAAGGAGTCACAAGTTCCAAGCAGTTTCTAAACCAGTTGGGAAACTCAACTGGATTTAAAGGCCTGGGGATAATGTTCTGGGGCTCTCCGATCTGCTCTCCATCATCCTTCCTTTTCATGAAAGATAGCATGAGTTTGTAGCTGAATAGTTTTCACAGCATGTTTCCTGCCTGAAAATTTTGGGGACCCAACAGCCATCTTTTATTTTATACTCTTCTCTATCCCCTTCAGTCCAAGATGGCAATGTTTGTGCAGATACAAACTTCTCAAGATCCAGTGGGTCTCCTACATACGTGATGAGGATTCTCTCCATTAGGCAAGAGGCTCCTCCACAAGATTTTTCTAGACGCACCCACCTCTATGCTTGGTCCCTGCTGAGATGGCTGAGGGGATCTGTGAGCCACACAGTTAAGGTCTTCAGATAGCTTTCCATGTGGCTGAATACATTGACCTTTTGAACTTTCTGAAGTATTAGTGGAAGGTTTTCAGGCACACCTTCAGCTTTTCTCTGCTGACAGTGAATCTCTTAATTTTAGCATCTTTTATAATCTGAATAAGGTGAGGCATTTCTCCAAAGAAGATACACAAGTGGCACATGAAAAGATGCTCAACATCATTAACTTTGCATTCCTACTCATCCTTAAATAGGAATTAAGTGCTGGTCCATGCTGTACGTACTACAACGTGGATGAACCTTAAAATCATTGTTCTAAATGAAATAAGGCAGCCACAAAAGAACACATATTGTATGATTCTGTTTATATAAAATGTCCAAAATAGCCAAATGTATAGAGACAGAAAGCAGATTTTTGGTCTCCTGGGGCTGAGGAGAGAGGAATGCCTGCTGATGGTCACGGGGTTTCTTTTTGGAGTAATGAAAATGTTCTAAACTTAGATCATAGGAATGGTTGTACAACTCTGTGAATGCACTAAAGTTTGTGCACCTTACATGGGTGAATTTTATGGTATGTGAATTTTATCTCAATAAAGATGTGAAAAAAAGGGAAACACTTAGGTATGTAAAGATATCGACCTATGTGCAGACTATCATAAGCAGTCACAGCTGCCCAACGATTATAACCCACTAAAGGAAACAGGATCATAAGTGTATTTTATGGTTTCAATTAATTTTCTAGATCTAAAGGTATCGAGACCTGAGGAGGGATTGATACCTTTGATGTATTTGACATAGAAGCTTTGAAAACACACACACACACAACTAGAATTTCTTAACTTATAAGGTGTGTTGGATAATGCTGATGACTTAATTTCCAGCATTTGAATAAAAACTATACTGTGACTAATTTTGATATTATGCTACTAGTTTTCTCAGGTGGTTTTGAAGACATAAATTTGTAAAAAAAAAGCTTTTAAAATAAATTAACATCTGTGGGACTTTTCATAGACATGAATTTGGGGTATAAGCATAAGTAATATACTTCAGTAATATAAATTTATCATTACAAAAAGTAAAGAAAAATAAAAGTAAAGGTATAGCTTTATAGAAAAAATGCTGCCTTTCCTCAAAAGAAATTGATTGAATATCTGTTATGTGCCAGGCCCTTTAGATAGATGGTTACAATTCTTATCTTAAAAAGGAAAAAAAGAGTCAAGCTAGTATGGAAAACAGACTTGAAAGCAAATAACCAGTGTGATGACAGGTCTGGGGAGTAGAATTGCTCAACTTCGGAAAGTCAAAAAGAAAGGCACCTAAAAATCCTATGTGTTGACTGTGGATTTTCTCGTAGCTCCTCCACCGTCACTCAGATCAGGTGACTTAGTATAATTCTTATCCCAACCGTGGTTATTTCATTTCTTACATTCAGGGTTGGACTATTCTGGAGAGACTTCTCCAGGGAAATGTGTCTGGATGATTTTGGAGGAAATCTCTCGCTTTGTAGAGGGAGAAAGTGCTCCCGTGCCTCGTGGCTGGGGCTGCTTCCTTCTGTCTCTAGGGCTTTTCTCTACGGATGAGACGTTGCCTTCTCAGAGCTGACCTGAGGATCCATATGGTGAACAATCTGCCACAGCTTAATTCAGGATTATGTAAAAAATCCCCAAGATTCATATTGTGATTTGCAGACATGTTGCCCGATTTTAAATTTCATTGTTCCTAATCTGTCGACAGTAGAGAATGATCTAAATTTATTCTTTCAATATAGTAAGAATCTGCCAAGAAAATATGAATGCCATCTGCAACAGGTATTGCTGATTGACTTTTACTTACAGAAAAAAACATCTAATAGGAAGTATTGGTCCCAGCACCTAGCAGTACCCAACCCAGGGCACTCAATCAATAAACGTGCTGGCAGAGCAGAAGGAAGTATTTTCTGTGTTCCCGCTGGCATTTTTCCTTTTTACTAAGCAGCACCATGTTAGGTTCATCATTAATGGAACAGACCCTTGGGGTTTGTTTTTAAGCAAAAGCTATCTCATTGGAGCTTCTGAAATAATGGTGTAGACAATAAAAAATGGACAGCTTCTTTCATTTCTGCATGCTCTTCTGCAGTGTAAGGGAGCAAAAAATATTATCAACTTTTGCAGAGACAACATACACATTATTCTAAATATTAAGAGTACTTTACCCTGAGCCTCAGCTTGGGGGTCTGTCTCGTCTATGAAGCTGTGGTCTTCATCTCCTCTGAGGTTTGAATATACTCGGTACTGGGCACCTGTCACACTACCCACTGCTCGGTGAACGCTTGATATGTGCTGGTCACTGTAGCATGTGCTACTTGCTGATCCCTTTTGCAGGCTGATAAACTGTTTCTAAAAATAAATTATTATAATAATTTATTATACTATATTAAATTCATTATAATAAATTATTCCCAACATAATTTGTACATAAAAATGTTTTTAACCTTTTCTTTACTCATGGATGACATTTTAACCCAGAGAACATAGTGTTTTATCAGCATCATTATTAGCATTATGCCTGATATTTTTTATATTTGTGTCCTTATTAGTATCTCACTTCTGGAATGTGCTGTGAACAAGCTGGATTCTGTGAATAATGTCACTATTCAGGTTGTATTATAATTAGGCTGGTGTTAGCTGTACTAACTCACCACACATCTTTGGAGGAGCCGTTTAACCTCTCAGGACCTCAGGTTACCTTCCTTAAAATGGTTTTTCTTCCTCCTGTTGGGTGAGAATCAGAGGAGGTTACCATTGTTTGCTGAAGATTGTACTGCATTTTGGAATTGCCAGTTCTTCCAATTGCTCACGTAAGAATAACCTCACGAGAGGCCTCTGACTAGTCTGTGTTGATTGTATTTCACCACCAAATTGGGTCTGTCCGTGGCTCGCCTCCACCTGCAGTGATTAAAACACCTTGAGAAGCTCTGCTTCAGATGCAGCTACCTGGTCTGTTTTAGGGTGATGGGATTTATTTCTAGTTTTAGGAATTTCTAGGGAAGGAGTTCCAACACATTCTCTGATAAGTTGCTATTTAACAATGTAACTGTTTAACAAATATCTTGGGAAAGGAAGGAGTCTGAGCAATTTGTGCTACATACCGACCCTCATAAAGACTGACTACACCCCTGGAGCTTACAGCGTGCCTCTGTGTGCCAGCGAGCTGACCAGGAGGCCGAGAGAATTAGAAGTGTCGTTATCTATTACATATTGAGCTAAGAAGCTGAAGGAAACTTTACTTTTCAGTGATCCCTGAACTACCTTTAGGATAAAATTCAAACTACAAAAGCCACTGGATACTTCTTGTATCTCCCACTTTATGCTGACTTCCAGTTTAAGATGGAAGATTGAGCACAGAAATCCCCCTTTTCTTTGCAAGCACGTAGACATGATAGAAAAATAATGAATACAGAGCTTCACTCAAAAACAAGAAGAGCTCTTCACGTACCTGGATGGAAAAGTGTCCTTGAAAGAAGGAGCAGATCAAAACCTACAGCAGGAAGTAAGTTGGATCCCTGTCATCCTCAGGGCATAGAGACTGAAGTCAGGCACACAGGAGAGGCAGGAATGTTGGTATCCATAAGATGCCAGGGGCTGCACAAAAGCCTCTGCTTTAAAACTGGGCTCACGGCTAAAGGTGAATGAATCAATTCACACACATACATACACACACACACACACAC
>NW_007728560.1:543844-547304 GCF_000696425.1 Galeopterus variegatus
GAAATTAAAATATAATTATTTAAAATTTTAAAACTTATTAGCTGGATGAAAGAGCAGCCTAGATGTGCTAAAGAAAACATTGAAAAATGAAAGATTGAACTACAGGAATCATGCAAATCCTCCCAAAGACATAAAAAGGCAGAAAGAAAATGCAGGGGATGTGGGGGTTGGACCTAAGAGCTTCTGCACAGGCTCAGTCGGAATTCTGGATAGAGGAACGGAGTGGGGAAGAAGCAATGTTAATACGATCATTATTGGTAATATTCCTGATGTGGAAAAGGGTCATGAAAATACTACTGACGGATAAGCAGGATTTTAAAAGAAAATCCACAAGTGGACGTTTCTCCAGTGGAATGAGGGAATCTACCTTCATCTCTGGCTGTTTCCCACTCACGCTGTCCACCGTGCCAACGCCAGCCACAATTTCCTGAGACACACAACGTCCACCGACACGTTCATGCAGTCTCAGTCCCTCCGACCTTGAAGTTTCTTTTACCTCCTTTATCTCGACTAGCAGGTTCTTTCCTCCAGGGAGTCTTCCTGGAATTCCTCCCACTTGCTTATTCCCTGATCCCCTTCATTGTTAGCACAGAGGGTCCCTCTGCTCTCAGCACGGTCGCTGTTGTGTCCTGGTTGTTCATTTGACTTTGGCTCCCACTCTCTGTGAGCTTCTTCCTGTCAGGAATAAGGTCTTCCAATTTTGATTCTTCATGGCTCAGATGGTTTGTGGCATGTGGCAGTTATTCATGCCTGTCATCACCTCCAATGGTTTGGGACTGAATCAAACTATGAACTACCGAATTCGATAGATAGTAGTTGAATGTGTGAATGAGCCATCTAGTTCTGAAAGAGGTGGAGCTCGCGATGGACAAAGTCAACTTTCCTAGCTTGAACGGAGCACTTTTAATAGTATATACCATGATACCTCCTCCACAAACTGTCCCCTCATGAAGGCCTTATATGTTTGAAAAATATCATCAAAAGCCAAATAAAGTAAAAGTTTTTAAACATAAAATACATTTTGAAAAGAAAAATTTTCAGAAACTGAGTAAGTTTCTCATCTTTGATTTCTAAAGTTTGTTTAAATGGCAGCCTTAACATTCTTCTTTTATTAGACACATGGGCACCTCAAAATATGCAACTAGAATCATCCCTGAATAGTGAAGTTTAATCAGATAAAATTTAAGTTCTAATATGTTTATTTTCTGACCATATACTTAAGAGTATCTCAAAAATTTTTATACTTCTTAATTGCTAAATCACAGTTGAACTTTATTAGATCAATGTCTAGTAAGCTTTAAAATTCTCAAGTAGTGTCTGTTTCCCGTATGGAAATGCATCATGTGTGAAACTGTGTGTCTTTTTCCAGGGCTGCTTCAGTTTCAGACAGAAAACTCCTAGAGGGAAGAACTTGGTTTGGTTTAACATGTTGTGTTTATCACCTGGGATAGTTCCACATATGTGTCTCACAATATAGGGTCACCTTGAATCACAACATTCTTTAATTTTCAAAAGACTTACCCTCGTTAATCCTATTTGATATTCAAGAAATCCATCAATGCACAAAGGAACACATGGCTTTTCTGATGACTTCAGTAATCTATAACACGCAGAGAGGCCAAAAAAAAAAAGAGAGAGAGAGAAAGTGACATCTTACAATCTATGTCCTAGAAGAAGCTTGAAGATTTCATTCAGAGATTATTTATTCTTATTTCATTATGTAATTCCAATAAAGTTTCTTGCTGGTTTTCCAACCTGCCACAGATTTTGAAACAGAAAATTAAAAGAGGCCATGTGGAGGGCAAGCACATGACAGGTCAGGAAATGGATGCTGGCTCAACTGCCAGAAACTGAAGAGAGAAGCAGACACAGCAACCAGACGTCAAAATGCAGAAACACCGTGCTCTGGAGCCACCTCACTAGAATGCACACAGACCTGCGCACCTTAGTTAGCACCAAGATACCCTCACGGCAGCGCACATGGAGCTGGCGATTGAGGACCAGAGTCTTCAGGAAAAGTGCAGTGACATTCAGCATTTCCACTTGAGGGTACTGGAAGTAAATCAGCATCCCAGGCAGACAACATGCATCAGAAATCGTCAGGCTAAGATGGTTTCCTGTTAGTGCGACAGGAGTGGGGTGCTGTGATGGGCTGCCCACTGTGCATTTCATCTGCTAGCTTAGGCTCGTGGGTCAGACACCCAGGCAGCACTTTGTCTGCTCAAAATAGATAAATGGATTTTTGTGCCTCTAATGGAGAGAGCTTCTTCTGAGGGAGAGTCAAAACCCCAGAAGCTTTGACTCTGGAAGTGAGATAAAAGCTGTTGGATTTTTAAAGTCTCACCCACTGGTGCCGTTAACTAAACATCTCTTCTTGGGATGGATATTAGCTTACTTCCTTCATAGGCTTTTCCTAGGTGCTTACTCCTAACCATGGTCACCAGGTTGAGTAGGGCAGAATCTGGTAGTTTGCATATGGACATTTGGGTGTGATCCTGTCTGAACAAGAGCTAACCCACAACCCAGAGACAGCCAGTGACAGGTGAAGCTTATGGAGAATAAATACCTAAGTTATATTTTATATGTCTTTGAATTCCCAGGTCCCAACATGCTACCTGTAGTTAATGGCATATAATGATGCTTAACGAAACCTTGATTACATAATACAGCTGAGATTCATTCTGGACATTGGTACCTTCCTCTCTTGACCATTCCCACCTTATTGTTCATAAATTGGTCTTGAAACAATTATTTAGCTCCATACTTGAGAAATATGATCATTTATGTGTTGCTGTGTGTGTGTGGGGGGGGGGGATATGACATTTTACTTAATCATGATTTTCTTACCATAGTTTTGATAGTTTAATTAAAAACAAAAAGACTGGCTTTTGTTCACCATTCATTTATAGAAATTTTATGTTTTACCATATATACTATTTCTGAATGTCAATCAGAATGTTTTATGGTCCTCTCCTTTTGCCAATTAAAAAAAAAGTTTAACTATTTGCCTCATTTTTTTTTTCTAGCGGAAGATAATAGTCTGTCTCAAAAGAAGAAGGTCACTGTGGAAGATCTTTTCAGTGAAGATTTCAAAATTCATGACCCTGAGGCCAAGTGGATCAGTGGTAAGACCACGGGCAATGGCTTCCCCGCTCCCCGCCACCTTTTCATAGTCTGGGCTCAGCAGTGTGTCTCTCAGATTCTCTGTTTGGCTGTAGAGGGGCCCACGGGGAGCTCTTGCTGTGGTGATCATATTACCGTTCTAAGAAAATGTGCGTCTGGTAGAATCGGGCTCCTGAGAGACAGTCTGCTGAAGACACCTCCTCCATGTGTCCCCTCCTGAAGTCATCCTTTCTCAGATGGAGATGTGAGATGTTGCTAAGCAACAGGGACAGTGCTGAGGCACAGCTGAGAGCTACCTTTGGGGGGGGCGGGGGGCGTCTTAATTCCTTTTTGTGCT
>NW_007728560.1:547563-552609 GCF_000696425.1 Galeopterus variegatus
CAAAATTCATGACCCTGAGGCCAAGTGGATCAGTGGTAAGACCACGGGCAATGGCTTCCCCACTCCCCGCCACCTTTTCATAGTCTGGGCTCAGCAGTGTGTCTCTCAGATTCTCTGTTTGGCTGTAGAGGGGCCCACGGAGCTTTTGCTGTGGTGATCATATTACCGTTCTAAGAAAATGTGTGTCTGGTAGAATCGGGCTCCTGAGAGACAGTCTGCTGAAGACACCTCCTCCCTGTGTCCCCTCCTGAAGTCATCCTTTCTCAGATGGAGATGTGAGATGTTGCTAAGCAACAGGGACAGTGCTGAGGCACAGCTGAGAGCTACCTTTGGGGGGGGCGGGGGGCGTCTTAATTCCTTTTTGTGCTTCACTTTCCACATGATAGAGAAATCAAAAGTAATTGAAGGGATTCTTCTAGAATACTTCCAAAGGAACAGTGGAGCCTGGTGCACAAATGCAGATAAATCCATTTTCCCTCTCAAACTTTAATTTGGATTAAATTAACTATTTTTGATTAGGGGATTTTTTTTAAACAACAGATCAAAATAGAATTGAGGGCAGAAGGCATATGTTTACAATGCATTTTGGGGGTTTTTTTGGTTTGGTTTTTTTGTTTGTTTTGTTTTTGCTTCATGATATACTGTATTTCCTCTCATTGGGTCTGAAATAATTTGAGTGCATTCATGGAAAAAAAGATGCCCAGGGCAGCTCACCCAGCCCTCTCCAGGCTCGGCCGCATCCCTCGTGGCCCCTCCGGTTATCCCCATCACTGCCATTTATGTTCTGTCCACTTGCAAATTAACCCTCAGGTCAGAGAGCCTTTGTGGTGGGATGCCTGGGGTCTGGTTCAAATCCTTGCTTGTATAAGAAATGAAGTCCAGAGAGGTTAAGTGACTTTTCTGAGGTCACAGAGCTTGTTAGCAGCACGGCTGTGGCTGGAAGCTTGACTTTCAATTCGGTGCTATTTTCACGGTACTGTTTTGTTGAGTGACACAGCGTCATTGTGTTTTTCACTGTCAAACTGCCTCTGAGATGCTGTTCATGCTTCACAAGCTCTCAGAAATCAATTAGCTATGACTCTGCCTTTAGTCTCCTACTTAGGACAGTAGCTTCTCTTTTGTCCGCCACTGCTGAGACTTTGGTATTAATTTCTGACCTTAGGTTAACTTATTTTAAAATGAAAAAAGTAGATGAATCTAGGAGCGATGTATTTTATACAAATTGAGGAGAAATGAGAGCAGTGTGTTGTGAATACCAACAGAAGGCACAGAAATCCAAAAAATAGAGCAAAGGTCTTTTTGTTTGATAGAGGAATTGATTTCACCTTTTGTTTTGAGGCCGACTGAGCGTCTACTGTATGCTTGTGTTTACCCATCACATAGATCATGCTCTGAGCCAGATCTTGGGAATAAAACATGATCACTCTCTTTAAGGAGCTCAAAGTCATGTTCTGGAGACAAAACAANCATGCTCTGAGCCAGATCTTGGGAATAAAACATGATCACTCTCTTTAAGGAGCTCAAAGTCATGTTCTGGAGACAAAACAATGAACAACTAATGGGAATCCTGACACACAGAACACATAGAGGAGGAACATGATTTTCTAATTCTTCCTGAGAAGACATTTCAGCAGCAGTGCATAAACTCAGTCTCAGAGGATGGTTAGGAATTTGTTAGAAAAGACAGAGAATAGATCCCTGGAAAAATATTAAGCCTAAAATGTTAGTCTATGCTGAATCCTGGTTGGGAGAACCAAGGGTAAGCTGAGCAACAATATCCAGGGATGGAAAAGAAAAACAAAACAAAACAGAAGCTGGTGGACAGGCAGAATCTAAGAATAAGTCAAGAGGCCAGTCCAGAGCTACTGGGATGAGAGTAGGTTGGAGGAGACTGGAAAGACTCCAGGAGGTGCTAAGACAATATAGTCATGTATTTTTTTTTTTTATTAGGGTGCCCATGGTTTCAGACTTGGCCTCAATCAGCATTCTATATGCAAAAATAAATAAATAAATAAATAAATAATGTAAGCAGAGCTGTGGAGAAGAGTGTGTAAGCTTCTGTGGGAACCTGTGTCAGCCAGTGATATGAGGAGTTTGCATTTCATGAGTGAAGAGCAGAGCTGGCCCAGAGATGTGCTGGGCTCTGGCCAGAGGAAACCAGCCAGAGTTTCTTCACGTCCACAAAGTTGGGCGTTAGTATGAGCAGTTTACAAGTGGCCACCTGCCCAGCAGAAAATGCTCAGCCTGCCCCTTTTGGCTGGTCAAATCTATTCATAAAGACCACCTGTGGTTCTAAATAGACAGGCCTGAGGTGTGCAGGAGCTTTCTTAGGAGGATTCTTTCTTTGTATATGTACACACTGAGTGTGAAACTTTGCCGTAACGTAACTGGGTGGTCAGGTCTCCCCAGAGACCAGGCGCCATTTAGAGTGTATTGAAGCATAGTTATGCCCCCCAACACACACTACTTTTAACTGTCATCTTACTTTTCATTTACTTATTTCTACTCCTGACCATTTCCTTTTTTCCTGCTTCCTAGAGATGTAATAGTTCGAAGTGAATGAAGTAACTTTACAGTGATTAACTGAGCCTTTGTAATTGGTTCTTTACAAATACCATAGAGAGTTCACTCATTTTTTTATTCTACAAGTCTATGTGTTAAGATCCAGGAAAAAATTACTACAAATTCATAGTCTTATCTCGTGTTATTAAGCTGGGATGAGTTTTAGAACTTATTAGAACATTTGTTCATTCGATTAGAGTTTATTCAGTCCCAACAATGTAGTAGGTAGATTGCTGGGCCCAGAGAGGGTGAGTGATTTGTTCATGGAACTGTTACTTAGTAGTAGACATGGGAATCGCCACTTACCAGGGTCACCCTCCATCCCCACCTGCACCCCCATCTCCTCCTCCTCTTCATCATCATCATCACTATTACATCATCATTGTGACATCATCACCAGGATCATGTCATCATTATCACCATCATCACCATCATCATAATCTGCTGGGTGTTTGCCATGTCTTAAGCTTTAGGCTAAGTGCTTTACACATATTAAGTCATTTAATTCTCACAACTACCATTATTCCTATTTTACAGACAAGGAAACTGAGGCTTAGTGTGTCTAAATAACTTGATCAATATCACACGGTTAATAAGTAGCAAAATTCAAGCTTGAACCTAGATCTCTCTGGTTTTTATAGCCTATGCTACGTAGAATTCAGGTCTCCTGACTCCAACCAATTTCGTTTGTAGCCTCACTAGCTACATTGAGCTAATGAGGCTACAAAAGTTTTGAGCAAGATTATAGGTTGTGAATATTTCAGAATTATTGCCACCCTTTAAACTCTCTATTCTAGCATCACTTATTCCCATGGTGCCTATATCTGAGTAACAAAATACCCACTTGGTAAAGAAAAATGGTGTAATTCTCTACAGAGGAAGAAACTTGATTTTTTCAGTGCACGTTAACCACTAAAGTTAACAAAGGTGTCTTGGGTTTAATATTGGAGTTAGTAGTTAGAACAAATGCACTTTATTTATCAGGAGGAAATGTGTTGGGTTGGAGATGTTTCCCCTCCCCCATTTTTATACCACACACTTAATTTTTTTAATCTGACTTTTCTGAAAATAATTGGTGTAACAGCCTGTACGTTTTCTACTATATTGAAGCCCTTGTGGACTTCCCTCGCAAGTCTGTTGCCGGGGCAAGCCCGAGGAGGTGTGGGAAGCAGCAGAACCGAGGAGACCGGGTGCTCTGAGTCCCCGCAGAGGGAGCGGCGTGAACCTCCCGAGGCTGAGTGCCGTGGGGTCTCTGCACGGGTCAGCAGTGTAAATTAAATTCCGGTATCCATCGTGATAACCACATTGCACATCTCAGCCTTTTGAAGCCCTGTATGTGCTGTCTGGGATTCCATGATGGGGGCGGCCACTGAGATGAGGACAGTCATCCTGGGGGCTCCCGCTCCTTCGCTCTTTCCCATTCCTAGAAAGGGACAACCTTGTCCTTTCTGCTCCATCTGCCAACTTCCACCACATCCTCCTCGGTGGAACCTACCAGAGGAGGGCTTAGGACTCTCCCACCACCACGTCTTCTAGCATCTGCCCTGCCACGTGCTCGGCCTGCCCCTCCTGTACCAGCAGATGACCTGTCTGCTGTCCATGCTCAAGCTAAAGAAACTGCAGGTAAATTCTCTTCACTTAGTTGAGAAATAATTGCCAAAAAACTCTCCTTTATCCCCAAAATGTTTTTCTTTCTCTTTATTAGATTGTCCCCATCATGAAACAAATATGCTCTCATTTCTGTCACTTTAAATGCATGCCTACGTTTTGAGCACACGTGCCCCCAAGGGTCTGTTGGTTTCTCTGTCCCGGTTGCAGCGTGAAGCAGTTTTCTCCAATTACCCTTCTTCCCTCTGAGCACACTCCAGTCAGCCTTCTGCCCCAGCACTCTCTGCAACTCCCCTTGTCCTGGTCATGGATAACCTCCAGGTTGCTAAATTCAGTGGTCATTTTTTGATCTCATTTTATTTCACCTCTCAGCGTTCCCTCTGAGCACACTCCAGTCAGCCTTCTGCCCCAGCACTCTCTGCAACTCCCCTTGTCCAGGTCATGGATAACCTCCAGGTTGCTAAATTCAGTGGTCATTTTTTGATCTCATTTTATTTCACCTCTCAGCGGCATTCGACAGGATCACTGCTCCTTCGCCTGGATGAACTCTCTCACGTGGCTGTAAGTCACCTCCTCTCCTGCTTTTCTCTCTGCCTCATGGGGACCTCCGTCCAGGCTCCTTGCTGGTTCTCCGTCTTCCTCTGACTTTAGTGCTGGGCCCCAGGGCTCAGTCTTTGGCCCGCCCCTCGCTATGTCTGCACTCCCGCCCTCGTGTTTTCATCCCGTCTCATGACTGTAAATATTCTGCACATACTGATGACTCCTAAATGTCTGTCTGCAGACCAGACCTCTCTCCTGAACTTCTCAGCAGTCTCACAGATATCACATATTTAACCTTAGCATCTCCAAATCCAAGTTCTTAATTTCCCCTAAAAA
>NW_007728560.1:553144-560017 GCF_000696425.1 Galeopterus variegatus
TCGATCCCAGACTCAGCCTGACATCAAGGCTCATGGCCACATGGGTGTATTTGGCCGCAGCCTCCTCTAAAGCCTCTAGGGCTGGAGACAGGCCTGGCAGCAGCAGGACCAGAGGCAGGGCTCTCCTCGGGCCCCTCCGATAATGGCTCAGGTGCAGAGAGAAGGGATCACTAAGTGCCTGGGGTGGAATTTCTACGTTTCCACCTTTTAGGTGTCTGAATTCCTGAGACCTCTTATTTCTTCTCACTGTGTACTCCTCCTAGGGGAAATCATTCACTCCCAGACATTCATAAATATCTCTAGGATGATGAATTTCAATGCTACATTCTAGCTCAAATGTTTTTCTGAGCTATAACCTTGTAGAGTGGATGTGTGTCACTGACTAAGGCACATGTCCACGATAGCGTCCTATGGATACCTTACGTCCACGTGCCCGGTAGTACGTCATTGTCCCTTTCCCCAGCTGCTCTAAGGTGAGACACGTGGTCCTGGACCCACAGACCCTCCATTTCTTGGACTCTCCACGGCCTGTTTATTTTTCCTGCCTCATCCTTTGTCAGTCTTGCAGTTTTCTCTTAATCTTAGCCACCTGGACTTCTTTTGCTTGCTTCAGAAAGTCCGTCTTCTTTTCTCTGTGGAGTGGTTCTTGTATGGGATGTTCCTCCTGCCTAGAACATGCCCTCTCTTCTCTCTGCCCACTGATCCCTGTTCCTAGTGACCACCTGCATGTGTTGGGATGCTCTCTAATTCTCACTGCCCAGGCAGGCTTTTCTGCAGGGTGTTAACTCCTCCTGTTCTAGTTCTAGGCTCTCACATATCCTGGACATACCCTTTCGTCACATGCATTAAGTATAATTATTTATTCAACATCTGTCTTTCCTTCCACATGTAAACTCCACAAGGACAGGATTCACCTGTTTGCTTAGTACTGTATCCCCAGCACCAGCAATGCACCTGGTACATGCCACCACCCAGCATGTCTTGAACATTTCTTCATTTGATACTTAAACAATGTAGTTTTGAAGACAGAAAAACTTATGGGCATGCAATTTCACATGCAATGGTTGGAATCCTTTTCTGATGAAGCGAGTTTGAGCAGAGACCTGAACATGAGAATCAGGCACATAAGATCTCTGGGGGGAAAGCGTTCCAGGCAGCATGGAAGAGCAGACACAGAGGCCTTCACGCAGGAGCCCGCTTGGCACGCCATGACCAAAGTTGAGCCAGGAGGAGAAGAACAATAGATGAGAGCAGGGTGGGAGCTGGGACCAGAGTACGAAGGTTCTAGAAGATGGGGAGGGGAGGAAGGGGGAAGAGGCATGAAGTGCAATTCAGAGAAACCAAGAAGTTGGGCTTGACCTGTTAACATTGAAGGTTTTAGAATAATGGGGTGACATGGTGCAAGCTTAGGCATATACATCGTATCAAATATATATATGTATGTCACATATTTTTTATAGTAAATTAGAAATCAGAGATGAATCCAATTTTAAAGGATGATTAAAATCACCCATGATCCCTTTAACTAGAAATAGCCACTATTAAATGTTCATACATATCTGTTCAGATAATGCAATATGTGGGATGATACTAAGTGTATTAAGTGGGAAAATGTTTACAACCTATATATAAACATACGCAATAGGAATGCATTCCCGTTATCATATTAACGTCTCAATAGCATTTCATTGTGTAAAGGTGCCTTAGTATGTTCAGTCTCCTGATACTGAAAGTTTGGGCTGGGGATGGAAAGGGAGTGGCACATATAAAAAGCCATCGTGAGTGATAGACCAGTAGGATGTGCTGGCTGGGTAGACACGGGGCCCCGCGGAGGAGGTGCGGTCAAGGGTGACTTGGGGATTTTCAGCCTGGGTAACTAGGATGGTGATTCTGTTGAAGGGAGTCCATTTCTGTGATTGAAAAACAAGTTCAGAGTAGAAGTTTATGAAAGATAACTGAGTAGAAATGTTCTTTAAGTAGAGAGAACTGGGGACAAAGCCAGGTGCAAGGTGAGAGCCACTTGGAGAACGTTGGCAGGCCAGGACACTGAGGTGCTGCTCACAGCCTCCTGGAGGGGAGGGAAGGAGGGGTCTGCAGGAGCATTGAGGAGGCGTGGTCACAGGCCAGAGGGGACTGCAAGGTCAGAGAAGACCCAGGAGAAAACCTCTCAGGAGAGTTGGCGCTCTGCTGATTCCTGATGGCAGATGTAAGTGAGAAACTGCCCTCCCGCCACCAGCCCCAGGAACGTGCTTTCTGCTAGTCATTTGGACAGTCTAACTCATGTTTAGGTTTTGGATCTCCTCCCGTTAAAAGGTAAACTGAGGCACAGTAAAATTTTTAAAGAGTTTATTTGAGCAAACTGTGATTCATGAATTAGATGGCTCCAAGCCAGAAGTGGTTGGGGGCCCCTCTAAGGGAACATAGGGAAGGTGAAGGGTTTTGTAGGTGAACAGGAAGGTAAGACCAGGAATAGGTTTGACTGGTTACAGTTATACGGTTCCTTACTTTGTCTCTCCTGCTGGAAAGCCCTTTTAACTCTAAGTTAATTGGCAGCTTCTGATTGGCTAGCCTTCAAGTTTTATTTTTCTTTAACATAGGCATCTAAAAGAAATAGCTCAAGTTAAGCTTTGTTTGTTTGCAACTCATACGAGGGTAAGGTCATTTATGAGGCCAATTGGCTTTGTCTGCTCGGGGATTCTTCAGGCCCAGTCTCCATTTTAACTTATTTTAACTCCCCTAAGCAGACTAATTTGTATGGCCAAATACCCTGTTATTAACCCTGTTTCAAACTATTATAGGGGGAATGATAATTTAGAAAGACATTTATATATAGGCAGCTTTCCACCCTCTCCTCACTGCACTTGAGAACAGCAGGAAAATTCCTCTGTATTAATAGAATCGGTCACTCTGCTCTGGTAGCTGATGCTATAGCACCCGGGTGACACACACTCTCAACAGACATCTGCTTTTGCAGATTCTTCTTTTACGAAGGCAGCCTGGGCTGACCCTTGGAAATGGTTTGATAAGCCCGTGCCCCTGCTCTGAGTGAGCCGAGGCCACCTGCATCCTTCCAGGTCCCTGTTGTCCCCTCTGTCCCAGTATCTGCAGGATGCCGGCAGGCCCGGGGCTGGTCGGCAGAGGCCGCTCACTGGGCCTGATTAGCTTGTCTGTGAGCTGCAGGCAGAGCTCGGGCTCCCAGCCCTCCCCACACTGGCTTCTCCCTGCAGCACGTTCAACTTCAGTGTGAATGTGGCGGGAGACCACGTGGCTGGCAGCAGAAGCTCGGGGCTGTCTGTGTTTGTTTACGCTCATTTTCATTAATCCAGCCTCTTGTTAGCAGAGAGCCCTCTGTGTCTCTAGGATGCAGAACTAGAGAGACTGTAAAATTGAAGAAAATTGCTTCCTTTGAATGTAAGAAAATATCAGCTGGCTAGTTGATACTGGAAAAGTATATGTTCTAGAAGATAAAATTGGAGTTAGTGCTCAGGCCTCAAAGCAACTTGATTTGCATACACGCGTTTTCCTCTTCTCTTTTGTTTTCCTAAAAAACCAGATGGATTTTTTTAATGTAAAGCTTATGAGGTTATGTAGAGGGGAAATTCAAGTTTAAAATGGTTTGAGTATTTTCCTCTTCTCTTTTGTTTTCCTAAAAAACCAGATGGAATTTTTAATGTAAAGCTTATGAGGTTATGTAGAGGGGAAATTCAAGTTTAAAATGGTTTGAGTATTTTTCTTACTTTTTGGAGGTTGCATTTTTCAGTCGAAATCATTAAGCCCTAGAATTGGAGAGAGTGAAAAAGTCCCCTAGAGGTCATCTGGTGCAATAGCCTGTACCTTGGCCAGAAGTAACTTCAGGAAAGTGCCCAGAAAAAGCAGGTTTCTAAAGAGTGAAAGTGTTCTTCAGTGGCTCGGTGAGTAGTCAGAGATGATAATAGTAATCATTTGAAGTCATTACATAAAATGCACATTAATGAACATCGTTGTGCCTTATTAAAACCCTTAAAAATAAACAAAATGTTGACTATGGTCCATGTTTGTATAAACCGCCAATTTATTTTTTCTCTCTTTTGTTGTCATGTTCACGACTCCACCTTCCCTCAGGAGAAGAGAACCTCAGTTGTGTGGCATCTGCATCCTCTCTCTGACCATTTTCATGCCCTAAAACTTGCCACGCCATCGCTCGCATTTGCACAACCTGACGGTGTTTGAGCAGCACCTGTCTGCACCGTTCTGTCGCATCCTTAATGCGTCTGCCACATTTCTACTCTCTGAGCTAAGATGATTATCTGCTTAACCTTCTCCAAAAGTTTCCTGTGGTATCTGCAGGAAAAATGCAAGACAGTAGCCGTTGGTGCCAGTAGGAATAGTCACAGTGACTGTAGCAGAAATAACAGTAGTGAAGCTAAACAACTCAGTTACTTCACGTCAGTCTCCACCAACACCTAGCAAGGTAGGAATTTGTATCTTGACTTTAGAAAGTAGGGAGCTATGAATCAAAGAAATTAAAATGCTTTTTTAAAGTGACCAGGATGGCTGCAGGGAATCCAGGGCATTCCTGGCTCGGTGCACCTCCCTGGTTTCCTTCCCCCCTCGCCTCGCCCGCCGCGCTCTCTCTGGGCCAGGACCTCCACTAGCATGCCCCTGGCTGTATCAGGGTTCTGGGTAGCTTAGTGCCTTTATCTCTGCTCTCTTTTTCTAAAATTGCTTTTGTTCCACACTTCTCAGCTTCAGAAATTCTCATTTATCCTTTATGGCTTGATCCAGTATAAATTCTCTCTGGATTTTCCAAATGAAAATCAGTTGCTCACTTCTTCACGTTGCAGAAAAACCTCTACAGAACTTCAATCAGAGCATCGACTGGAGAACCATCTGGGGTCAGCCACCCTTGGGAATGCCNTTCTAGAAGATAAAATTGGAGTTAGTGCTCAGGCCTCAAAGCAACTTGATTTGCATACACGCATTTTCCTCTTCTCTTTTGTTTTCCTAAAAAACCAGATGGAATTTTTAATGTAAAGCTTATGAGGTTATGTAGAGGGGAAATTCAAGTTTAAAATGGTTTGAGTATTTTTCTTACTTTTTGGAGGTTGCATTTTTCAGTCGAAATCATTAAGCCCTAGAATTGGAGAGAGTGAAAAAGTCCCCTAGAGGTCATCTGGTGCAATAGCCTGTACCTTGGCCAGAAGTAACTTCAGGAAAGTGCCCAGAAAAAGCAGGTTTCTAAAGAGTGAAAGTGTTCTTCAGTGGCTCGGTGAGTAGTCAGAGATGATAATAGTAATCATTTGAAGTCATTACATAAAATGCACATTAATGAACATCGTTGTGCCTTATTAAAACCCTTAAAAATAAACAAAATGTTGACTATGGTCCATGTTTGTATAAACCGCCAATTTATTTTTTCTCTCTTTTGTTGTCATGTTCACGACTCCACCTTCCCTCAGGAGAAGAGAACCTCAGTTGTGTGGCATCTGCATCCTCTCTCTGACCATTTTCATGCCCTAAAACTTGCCACGCCATCGCTCGCATTTGCACAACCTGACGGTGTTTGAGCAGCACCTGTCTGCACCGTTCTGTCGCATCCTTAATGCGTCTGCCACATTTCTACTCTCTGAGCTAAGATGATTATCTGCTTAACCTTCTCCAAAAGTTTCCTGTGGTATCTGCAGGAAAAATGCAAGACAGTAGCCGTTGGTGCCAGTAGGAATAGTCACAGTGACTGTAGCAGAAATAACAGTAGTGAAGCTAAACAACTCAGTTACTTCACGTCAGTCTCCACCAACACCTAGCAAGGTAGGAATTTGTATCTTGACTTTAGAAAGTAGGGAGCTATGAATCAAAGAAATTAAAATGCTTTTTTAAAGTGACCAGGATGGCTGCAGGGAATCCAGGGCATTCCTGGCTCGGTGCCCCTCCCTGGTTTCCTTCCCCCCTCGCCTCGCCCGCCGCGCTCTCTCTGGGCCAGGACCTCCACTAGCATGCCCCTGGCTGTATCAGGGTTCTGGGTAGCTTAGTGCCTTTATCTCTGCTCTCTTTTTCTAAAATTGCTTTTGTTCCACACTTCTCAGCTTCAGAAATTCTCATTTATCCTTTATGGCTTGATCCAGTATAAATTCTCTCTGGATTTTCCAAATGAAAATCAGTTGCTCACTTCTTCACGTTGCAGAAAAACCTCTACAGAACTTCAATCAGAGCATCGACTGGAGAACCATCTGGGGTCAGCCACCCTTGGGAATGCCGCCCACACCACAGAGGCTGGACCTGCTTCTGCTCGGTGGCACAAGAAGGCCGCCTCAGGGCAGGGCCATGGCCAGCCAAGTTCTTCCCCACTGACCCCGTTCCCTTCCAGAGGAGCTGAGGTCCTCTGCCTGCAGGTGGGACTCTTCAGTCCCCTAAATGGTGGCATAATGCTGGGCCCTGCTGCTGGTACGGTTTAATTCATGATTTAGGGACTCAAGTCTCTGCAGGCTCAGTGGGCCCAACACTCTTCCAGAAACGAGAGAAGGGTTTTGACTCTTTTAATTACTTTATCTTTGTCAATGTTGCTTTCCTGGGAAATTTCAATACAACTTTCATCTTTGTTGAATCCAAACCAGACCCTGGCCAAGAGTGAAATTCCATTTCAATTTTTTGTTTGTTTGCAATACAAAAGCACAGGTTTTTTTCTTTACTCTTTTTTAAGTTTTAGTGAAATAAATATATACACACACGCATGAGGAAGGACCCTGTGCATGTATACATATATGTATACATTTTTTTCCTTGAGAAAATGCACCTCAAGTGAGATTTACATGTTGCTATATGTCAAACATGTCCCCCAAAAGTTCACGTATTGGAAACTTAATCCATCTTAATCCATGGTGGACCGTACCCTTGTGA
>NW_007728560.1:561949-562655 GCF_000696425.1 Galeopterus variegatus
TATTCTTAGACAGGGATTTCATCTCCACCAAAAGTGGGGGGACACCTACTTTTGACCAAACCTCAGAAGTTAAAAGTAACAGAATGCCTCTTGTTAACACCAGTTTTATGGAACATGGAACCAGGAGTCGGAGAAGTAAAGTCTCTTGTCCTAGGTCATACAGCTAGTAAGTGGAGGAACTAGTCTTTTGAAGAGTTCTGTCTGGCTTACTCCGAAAATGTCTTCTGAGGATTCTGAAAAGTTGCCCAAAGTTAGTGGAAAGTTGTTGTGTGCTAAATACAAGGGCACCAGTGTAGTCATCGTGGAGTTGAACTTTATTGAGCAGTGGAAATCAGGAAGTGTCTGTGAAGGACAAGACACGTCCTTGGGTGTTTCTCCTGCCCTTGGGCTCTCTCAGGATCGGCTCAGCTCGTCAGTGCAGCCCATGGCAGCAGTCCCCTTGCTACTGGCCTTCTCAAGCCTGGCATCCTGAAGGTCATAGCAGAAGTGCTGAGGGGTGAGGTGTGGATTTGTCGGTGGTCTCCATGGCATCCCGGGGCTCCAAACGGCAGCCAGATGCAGCGTGAGCCTCGCTTTTTCCACCAGATGTCTGCACTTAGTTTTGCTCTTGACTTATTTTTACGTTAGCTTCTCAGCCCCATCTCAAACACCTCTGGACTCCAAATACTTTCCTTAATGCAATTGCTACCTGCAAAAACAAATTCCT
>NW_007728561.1:0-375 GCF_000696425.1 Galeopterus variegatus
ATGCCATCCTCCAGGATGATCATCCTTGCTTCCAACAATTCTGCTTTCTGCCACAAATCTCGATCAGTTTGCAGCATACTTAGCAGTCACCAGGCTCCAATAAGCAGAAAAGTGGCCACCGTTCACCACGTGCTCAAGGACAGCCACATTTCCTCCTCCTCCCAAGTGGTTTTCAATTGTAGTGCCTGAACTATGCTGCCTTGCAATACTGTGAGCAGCAACCACATCCCAGTTAACAGGAAGGTGGCCATACGGCAGAGCATACTTAAAAGTAGCCACATTTCCTCCTTCTTCCAAGGGCTTTTGGCTCCTCTGCTATGACTACACCAATTGTCATGCTAGGGCTGTGTCTGGAGCTCACAGACCCCTCAAGCC
>NW_007728561.1:1612-19644 GCF_000696425.1 Galeopterus variegatus
AAATGAATGAAGGTGAAAATATCTCTCAATGGGATTATTTATTTATTTTTTAAATTTTTTTATTTTTTTATTTTTTTATTTGTTTTTAGGTTTGTTTGTTTTTTCCTTACACTGAGTGTATTTTCCATTTGGGGTTTCTCTCTTGTAAATCGCTTGCTAATATCTTAATCCATTTTTCTACTGGGATGCCTTCCTATTTCTCATTCAATAAGAGATTTTTTTTTTATATTTTATAGATCCTATTCCTTTGTTGTTTTCATGTGTTGCAAATAGCTTCTACCACTGTGGCT
The DNA here is from genome assembly GCF_000696425.1 of Galeopterus variegatus. NCBI lineage: Eukaryota > Metazoa > Chordata > Mammalia > Dermoptera > Cynocephalidae > Galeopterus > Galeopterus variegatus. The sequence goes on from NW_007728561.1 coordinate 1,903, forward strand.
TGACTTTTCACATTTCATAATATTTTTTCACACATAGAAGTTCTAATTTTATTGTCATTTCCTTTATTTCACTTATCAAACTTTTCACCAATGGTTGTATTTGTGTATTGTTTAGGAAATTCTTTCCTAAAATATTCTCTTCTAAATATTCTTTTNTGGCTGCATACAGCAGACACCCAAGGCAGTAAATACCAGCCAGATGGCAGTGCCATGCATGCACACTAACTCCACCCACATACAACTCATTTACAAAGAACGCACTGCACCACCTCCAACCAGACCTAAGGCAAGGGGGCCTGATTAAATTATTCTATTTTCCCAACAATATATCTTTCTCAATATAATTGAAACTGTTATATGTAAATTGCTTTTTGTGAATAAATTTCATGCACCAAAAATGTCTAGATTTAAATGAATCCTGCATTCAGTATTTCTATAAAACAAATAATACTTTTGCATAGCAGCTATTAATTTGCATATTTATTGTTTGGTTTCTCTAAAATTGGACAAATTAGAATATCTAAATCTCACTCACCTACTCTTCCCTGGTCCAGTACTTTACCAAATCCTGTTGATGGTACCTCATATATATTCATCAGATTCGTCCAAAAAGTGGAGAAAATCAAATAACAAACATTCTAGTACCCAGCAGTCTATTTAAGAAATCAGGGCCAACCCCATGGCTCACTCAGGAGAGTGTGGTGCTGGGAGCGCAGCGGCGCTCCCACCGCAACTTTGGATCCTATATAGGGATGGCCGGTGCACTCCCTGGCTGAGCGCGGTGCAGGCGACACCAAGCCAAGGGTTGTGATCCCCTTACCGGTCACAAAAAAGAAAAAGAAAAAAAGAAAAAGAAATCAGGCATTCCAAATAAAAAGCCCTGACTGTATCTTGACCTGATCCTATTCCCCCTTCTCTGCTAAAAGGTAATCTCTATCCTGAATATGGTGCTTTTCATTCCCATGCATGTTTATTAACTTAAACTATTTATTAATGTATCCATAAGAAATATATTGACCTTTGCAAATTGGTATCAAGCTGTGTTCGCATTTCTGTCATTTGTATTTTCTTCTCACCATGTGCTTTGGAAATGTATCCATGTTGATATACAGGTAGCTCTAGTTCATTCACTTTAACTACTGTGTGGTATTCCACTATAGGAATGTATTCAAGTGTTCTTATTATTTTATTGATGGGCACTTGTCTTTCTTTCAACTTTCTGCTATTAGCATAATGCTGAAATAAAAATTATTTNCTAATATCTTAATCCATTTTTCTACTGGGATGCCTTCCTATTTCTCATTCAATAAAAGATTTTTTTTTATACTTTAGAGATCCTATTCCTTTGTTGTTTTCATGTGTTGCAAATAGCTTCTACCACTGTGGCTTGACTTTTCACATTTCATAATATTTTTTCACACATAGAAGTTCTAATTTTATTGTCATTTCCTTTATTTCACTTATCAATCTTTTCACCAATGGTTGTACTTGTGTCTTGTTTAGGAAATTCTTTCCTAAAATATTCTCTTCTAAATATTCTTTTGTTTGTTTGTTTTCCACATTTGATCTGTAATCTACCTGGAATATATTTTTGAGTATGATGTGTGGTAAGAACCCAATTTTGAGGGTTTTTTATATATGGATAACAAATTATCCTATCATAATGGTTACTTTTTTAATGTACAGATTGTATCTTCATTTAAATGCCACTTGCAGAAAGAATTTCTCGACCATTCCTATTGAGTTACATCCTGATGTTATATGTGCTATGATATTCTATAATTCCCCTTCTTAGAATTAAAATGATTTTAAATAATTGATTATGCATGTCATTATTTATTTAATTTCTGGCTTCACTCCTCAGAACTATGAGGACATAAACAATCTCTTGCTTAAAACTGTAACTTCGATTCCAACATAGTACCTACCTCTGAATAAGTGCCTAAAAATTTATTCCATTGATATGTAGACAAATTATTTTATTTCAATAATATTTGAGGTAAAAATGGATTGATTTATAACCCCTTAAGTTGTTAATAAGGCTGAAAATAATTCATATTTATGTGATCCTGATATACTACTTGAACTCTTATTACTATTAGTATTTGATTTTTTTCTTAAAGGCTACCACTAAAGAACTGGCCCCTTCCCCCCAGTTTGAAAAGGCATAGGAGAGACCATAGGTACCTGGCATGTAAGTCAGGAAGACATGTAAAATCTATGACCTCAGCAATGTGACGTTCTACCTCCTACCTGACCAACTTATCTACATTTACATAGATCTACCAATATATGAGCCATTCTCATTAATACAAAAGTTTTTTTGACTTCTTGAGTTCTTGAAATGAATCAAACTTAGGGAAAGTGGGAAATGTTTTCCAGCTAGACAAGGATTCCTCTAATTATTCCCGGGATACTACTTCTTTAGATTTGGAATAAACTGTACAATCATTTTTTTTCTTTTTCAACAAAGAATACAAATTCACTTTAGAACAAGTTACTCACCTCTGGTCTAGAGTATATTAATGTTTCCAGAATGCTGGCCTATTGGTTTGAGACACTTTTAAATTTCTCCTTGATAGCTCTTCCTTGTTTATTTCCTACCTTTTTTTCAAATAGTTGGGGAGTTAAGGTGACCTTCATCACTTTGACAAACAGATCTTAAATGTTCAGTTTATTTATTTATTCACTCATTCAACAAATATTTAATGAATTACTACTATTTCCCTGTCATTGTTCTAAGTAGAAGGGATACAATGGTAAAAAAGAGCTGCAAAATCCTTGCATTGGAAAGGTATATAATTTTTAAAAAAGATCATAAAAGGGGTCTTCAAGAAGTTCATGGAAAGATTCATATTATCTTTTAAGTCCATTCAGCCAACTTTTTGAATATTGTACAATATTAGTAGTAAGAAAAATAAAGCAGAGTAAGGGGACAGAGAGTGACAAGAAGGGTGCTACTTTTGATAGGGCTATCAAGGAAGGCATTACAGAAAGATAATCCATAGAATAGGAGTTTTACTTGTTTTACTTTACAAGGCTCAGGAGCAATCTGGTGAACATCCCAATTCACTGGGATAGAAGTTTTTCATTCAAAGCTCTTACTTAACTAATTCACTTCTGTTCTTTTTCCACCCTCTCCATATAATTTCATTTTCTCCATCTATATATTTTTATGAGTTAATACTGAATCCTCAATCTGCATTGGTATTTGTATGCTTTCCTTATACTTTGTCATATTTTCATCCTTCTTACTTCCTAAATATGTGTCCATTTACATACACTATATAATCCTGTGTGTCTTAAGTTGTTTGTGTGCACATATTTGGGTGTAAAAAAGTAGGTATGTGTACATAAACATGCAGGCAAGACATGCAGAACTTTGTACACATATGCTCATTCACATATTCACTGGGTATAAGAGACAGAAAACATGAGGGAAACAACTATGTTGAGCATCGCTAGATATTTCTAAAATAATTATTTATTACAATGGAATTTTCTTTACAGAGACAAAACACAGTTGGGCCAGAATTCAGAAATGTTCCTCTGGGTCAACTGTGCCTGTTCTATAATCTATAAACAAGTTACTCAACATACCCCTGATATGTAATTAAATATTTCAACACTATTGTCAACTGAATGTATTAGGCACTTAACTCTAGCTTTAAAAGACAGCAATTATAATAGTGAGGCCCATTTTACTCTGGTCATACTCAGTTCAGCTTTTATCTGTTTAAAATGGACAGTCATGTTAAAAGGAGAAAGAACTAGAGGCGGGAAAGGGAGGGGAGAGGAGGTAATGAGAGGCTGGTTAATGGACACAAAATTACAGCTAGATAAGAAGAATAAGTCCTATTGGTGTACAGTCGACCCAGAAATCTATAATTTATAATAATTTATTTCATGTAACCAAACGACCAGAAGAGAGATCATATGTGCACATCACAAAGGAATGATGAAGTTTTGCAGTGATGAACAAGCTAATTACCCTTAATAGATCAGCACACATTGTATACATGTGTTGCAATATAACTCTGTATCCCTCAAATATGTACAATAAATATGTTTCAATAAAAAGTGTACTAAAATAAAAATATAAATAAAATGGACAGGCATTACCTACGATATGTATGAGAACTTTCACCTTTTAAAATCAAATACATGTTTAAATACTAACAAGTTAGCTCCCCTCTCCTTCGCTAATGCTGTTCTTCCTACCATGCCTTCTATCTACTCAATTTGTCTTCAATTTCAATGTGAATTTAAAAGTTATTCTTCAGATCTCCAGAATTTATATATAAACAGAACTTTATTAATGTATTTAACAAAAAGATTGCTGGATCAATGCAATATTTTTCTTTTAGATCATAACTAATAAAATATAGTCAGGGTCAAAATAGAACTGAAGTTCTTTTTACATGTATTTAAGAAGTATGCAGTGAAAACTATTCAGTCTCAACTAGATAAAGGAGCCTTTACAAAGTGTTTTATCAGCTTCAGTAATTGAAAGATTTCCTGCTAACTATTCAGGGAGAGTCTTCTTTGCAGCTCTGCTTTGCAGTCAGTTCTGTCTATCTCTTCCTTTGAAAAAGTCTAATTAAAGTGGGAAGCTTTTTTTCCCTTTCATTCTGTTTTTGCCATATTGGACGTAGATATGAAAATAACTAATTAAAGACAATACAGGCCCTTTTTTCATTCTTGTCCTGTTGGGACTTCATGGAAGTGTGGGAGGAGATGTATTTCCCAGTTTTAGTTTTTTAACTTGTTTTTTTATTGTCACTTTTTCAGTATTAAATTCTTTTGGGGTTAATGGATGGATGTAATATGGATGTATTTCCCAGTTTTAGTTTTTTAACTTGTTTTTTTATTGTCACTTTTTCAGTATTAAACTCTTTTGGGGTTAATGGATGGATGTAATATGTATGGGTAACTTTCTCCCTGATGCCTGTATTGATGCTGTAATTGGTTTTTTAGAATAATCGACAAGTGAAGAATTGAAACTGAACACTTCGGAACTCTTACATTCCCCTTGTGAGCACTGTTTAAGCACTGTAACACTATCTTTTAAAAATATATTTGTTGTAGTGTTCAAAGAAATTTGAATGAAAAAGTCTCCCATTTTTGTACCTCCCTGACACAGGTGTTTCCATTTTTTGTGTTTATTTCCATCTGTATTCATAAACATACATTTAAGATCGCAATAATAATAAACTGTATCTGGTTTGTAGTGGTTTTGGTTTTGGTTTGGGGTTTTGTTTTGTTTGGGGGGAGGGGGTTGGTCTTATCTCAATTATAAACTCTATCCAGTATGTGTTTCCAAAAAGGTGACTTGTCTTTTAGAGAATCAAGTGCTGAGATAAAGAACCCTAAGAAGTTATTTTGATTGTTAGAATGGAGGCAGTTGAAGGACTAAAACAATTCAACCATAATTCAGTGAAAACTTTCTGGCCTTTACAACACACTATCTTGAGGAAGTTATAATTATAAAGACATATTTATGCAAGTGACTGTAATATAGGAAAGAATATGATGTTGTTAAAATATAGCACAAAGTATTTCAGAGGCACAGTGCTTTGTAGCTGACCCATAAAAGACTTATGTAAGATTTCAAAATTAGATATGTATGGGTGTGTGCTTGTATGCATACACATGTATGCATTTCCTGGAGAAAAGCATGAAGACAGGTATGGAGATAAAAATGACGTTTTCAATCATGTTTGGACATGGGGAAGAAAGAGAGACATTCTGGAATTCTATCAGAAGATATATATCAGTTGAGCGACTGCTCAGTCAGACCTCTGTGAATAGTCCTTCTGAGTTAGATAGCAGCTTTTGAGCAATACTCCACGCTCAGGCAAAGTTCCAGTAATTTAATGGTCAGAAATCTCAAGTTGATGCATTTTAGGAAAAGCCAAGGATACCTTCCTGGAAGGTGTAGTTTGCTTTAATTTATTCTAAATCCCGTGAGGTCAGAGACCTCTTCTTTTTCGTTTATTTATTCATCCAAGGCACCTCCTGGCACAGTGTCTTTTACAGAGAAGGTACTCAATACATACTTATTGAACAAATATTGAATGAAATTCTTGGCACAGATTATAATTTCAACCCATGGCCCCGCATGCCCAATGACCAATCAGTAAAAACTAAGACAAATTGTCATCCTCGTGGACTGAATTCTTTTAAAAATATCCATAGGAGTCAGTGCAGGGCAGAGGATAAAAAACAAAACTGGAAGTCAAGACACTTGGGTTCAACTGCTAATAACCAGCTGTAAAATGGTAGTCAAGTCACGTAATCTTCCTAATATCCTCATCTGACTAACTAACATCTTTTCTGTTCTCAAATTCTATGACTATTCTCAGCCCTCACTTATTCTCAAAGCTCATAAAAACTCATAGAAGTTTACCCAAGTTTTTCATGCATTAAATTGCCCTGTGATAAAGATAAATCATAGCTGATCATGGAAGATTAAATGAGGAAAACTCTTTGATATCCTTTAGATGATAATATTTACATAAGGTTGAAGAAAAATATGTCAATTCCATTCAGTTATGTAATATTATTTTTCTTTCCCATTAGGTTTCAACTTTGATAATACATTGCAACTATTTCAGACTAACTTAAGCACTTGGAAGAGAAAAGAACATGTAAAGTTTATTTTCCTCTCTATAGATTTAGCTACATTGTATGTATATTGGGTTGAACCTACTCAACCCAGTCTTATAAATCTGACAAGATAAATAGAAGAGTTTGATACAAACTTATATGGATTACGCAGCTGATAGGTTGTGACAAATTATTTTTTTCTAATCTTGGGCTAGAATAAAACCAGAAGATAATGGTAGAATTTATTTCAATCCAAGGGACATTTTTTCTTAAATATGAAAGACATCTGAATTCTCCAAAGCCTCATCTTTTTGTAGGTAATGCAAAAATTTTTTTCTTGCCCTTATCACAGCTATTAAGGTATTTTGGGTTTTCATTCTCTATTCACAGTAAGGCTATTTCCACTCACAAGGCAGGGTTACATGTTTTCAGACAGTAAAAACTTATAAGATCCATATGGAAATTGAGTTTCTACCATGACACCAATAGTTTTACCACACATTTCACTGACACAAGTAATAATGATAATGATCTCATACTCATCCATCACTAGACCTAAAAACAAATGTTAGCTGCAGTATCCTCCACCTGATTCCAGTAGTCTCAGGAAGACTCTAGCTAGTTCCAGCAGACAGAGAAATCATCTTTTCTTGGACATTCCCTGCACAGTCTGATTGGCTCCCTGATGTTTCCCATTCACTCCCAGCTGCTCTTTCCCTCCCTTATTAAAAAATCACAGTTTTCTCTCCCTATTTTCAGTTGCTGTGTCTATTCCCAAACTACAAGCTTGACTTCCTAGAACCCCACTTTATTCTTTGGTGAAGTCTCTCTTATCATAGCATGGTTAAAGAACAAATCTCATAAAAGGAAGTCTACCCTGCTTCTGAGTATAACATTTGATTTTAACGATACAAAAGAACAAAGTCCAATAGTTGGTTTGGAGAGTTAGATCCCAGCAAAAATGACTGCAAGAAGAAGATAAAAGAGCACATGAAAAGAACTTTCTGTTGCAGGCAGTCCTGTCCCTAGTTGTAGCCCTCTCTCTCACCTGAAATAATAAGCAGCCTCAATCAATTTTTGGTGCAATATTAATAAGAATTGGGAACAATGATTGTGTATCAGTCAAACCCTTCCACAGTCCAAAAACCTTATATAAATCTTCTCACCTACCAAAATTTTAGGCCAAACATGCTAAAAGCCTGTATAATTTGCTAATTTAAGTTTACCTCCACTGTATAAAATGATAATAATTAGTGAAATGGTCAGGAAGTAAGTACAGAAAAAAAGGGAGAGAAATGGTCGCAGGCACTCATTGGGCATTTTCTATACACCAGACCCTGTACTGAGAATTTAGCATGCAACAGAATTACACATCTGGATACCTCGCAAACTCATGTCATTAAATGGACTCTTCTTGAAAAAGCCAAACTCCTAACATTTTCCTTTAGCATATTGTTTAGTCATAAAAATTGGCAAACATGACCTTTCTTTGTTGCTCAAAGTCAAAAGGGCAGAAAGAGGAAAGCTTAACCACTTCATAACAATCTCTTAAAACAAAGAGTTCTGCTTAAACATGTTACCTCAGGAATTTCTACAGCTACTAAGATAAATGATACCTTTGATGGGTTTATAGGCTTCTTCCAGTGCTTTGTGTTTGCAGACCATAGCGAGTGCAACATAGTTGTTTTTTGTTTTGTTTTGTTTTTTTCCTGCCAGTGAATTGATGGGTTTATAGGCTTCTTCCAGTGCTTTGTGTTTGCAGACCATAGCGAGTGCAACATAATTGTTTTTTGTTTTGTTTTGTTTTTTTCCTGCCAGTGATCAGTCTGTCTGTGGGATTTACAGGATGATGACAAGACATAATGTTTGCATCCTGAGATTTGCCAGTAAAGCAAACTTCAAGTCCCTTATTATTCCCCATTTTTAAAACTTCAGGTCATTCTGATTATACTCCAGTACTCAGTGCAGACTTACAAGAAACCAAAGGCTTTGTTTTCAATGATTGATGACAGTTAAACTTTGAGGAGTCTAAAACTTAGTAATAAATGTTTCAGAGGACTTTCTCAATGCATTTACAGGTGGTGCTGGTATTTCCGAACCTAACAAAGTGATTCATGTAATTATTAAGATTAGCACAATCAAAAAGGGACAGAATGAAACAAAAAATTTTGTAAATTATGTAACGAATAGATCAAAGTGTCAATAAAAAATGAAGACAGTTTTTCAGCAACTTAAATTCTCTGAATTGGATGGCTGGAATTTGGTCACTGGACTCTCTGGCAGTAGTAACTGTGCACTAAGAGTTTTTATATGTCAGAATATTCTAGGTTAACATTGGCCAATAATCAGATATAATAAAGGAGGTAGTTTAGACCGGGGATCGGATTCAAATCTCAACTCCACCACGGGTGAGCTGTTGATCTTATCAAACCTTTTAAGACTGTTCCCTTCTCTGTAAAATGGGAATACTAATAGTGTCTACTCTCTGTGGTAGCTGGGAGTATTGAATAAGTTAATATATATAAAATACTTAGCATAGTGTCTGTTAAGTCATAAGGATTCAGTAAAAGTTACTTATGGTTGTAGCTGTATAATTTTAGTACGTTTACATTTAAAAGACCTATAATTGAATTATTTATTTAATCTCCAAAATTTGTTCCTCAGACCAGGAAATTAGGGTATGGACCCATGAGAATGGATGTTAGCTATATTAACAACCAGCTTGGGCCACACTGGCTAAATATTAGCCCGAGGTATACCTCAGGTGATTTAATTCCACTCAAGATATTTTTTCTTAGAGACTTTTATGAATATTCGTGTTCCCTCAGGGGATATGAAGGTACTCTCCACATGTACAATTTGAGTAAATTCCGTAGTTTTACTAATGGACCAGAGTAACAATAGCATATATTACCTGCCCTGTATGTGTTACGCACTCTCTTAGATACAGAGCATTCCAGTTGAGTAAGATATAAACTCTGTCTTCTAGGAATCATAAACTATAGAATCTTCTCACTATTTATTCTATCATTTAGTAAAATAAAAGAGTGGTAACCAGCTAAAAGTGGGCCATCCTGTTCACAATATATGTGATTTGAAAGTGTATCTGTGAAGGGAGGTCCATTTTAAAGAACTTACTACCACCACTTACAAGGCTCTCTGTCAACAGATAAATATTCCTTCCACTAGAAGAAGGTTTCAGGCAATAAAAGGAGTTACTGTTGAAATGCGAATGATGAAGACGTTATATACATATTTGAAAGAACAGAGATGAGCCTTGTAAAAGTTTGGCTATCAAACAAACTCAGTTTCTCCTCAAACTTCTGTCATATTCAGAAAGGACAGATACCCTGGTTTTAAAATCCTCGTGTTATTTCCAGAAGCCATGTCTTCTTCCAGAGGTGTCATGCAAACAATCCCTGCAACAGGAAGGAAAGTAGACCAGGTCACCAACCTGCCTTACAGAACTAAGATCATGACTTGATGAGCTGTAATTTTATGTTGAGTGGCTTGTTCCAGGTGGCTACTTACTATGCTTTTTAATTTAAAAATATGCTGCACGCATTCTTTCATACATATCAAATATTTCATAATAAAATTTTTTGAAAAGATTATACAGCTAATATGTGAAGTATATTATTATAAAGTCATCAAAACAACCGCAAATTACATGTCATTTCTCTACTCTATGTCTCTTACTGGGTTTTCTATTGATCTTTTAATCAAAACCTTGTAATTAGCAGAAAAAAAGACTATCTGGGTGCAAACATGCAGGCACGTAGATGGAGGAAAGAAGAGACTGAGAGGAAAGAGAGTTGGTGGTTGTCCAGTTTTCCAGTGGGGACAGAGAAGCCATCACTGCAAGATATTCTATGGTTTTCAGTAAAAATGTCTGAAAGCTTAAAAAAAAAAAAAAAAACAGAGCATTTAGACAGCATTAGACTTAAAGATGTGCTGAGTAAAATATCAAAATCTATTAGTAGATTTTAGTTTACGGGCTGGAGATCCAGGATGGGAAAAGACTGAAAAAACTATAGGTTCAGTCTAGGGGTTAGAAAAGCAGAAGGAAAACCTCTGGATTTCCAGGTGTTACTAGAATTCTACCACTTCTGTATTCCCACAGTGCTGTATTTCTTCTTCAATACCATTTCTGCTGCCTGGGACACTCTTTCCTCCTACCCGGCCTTTCTTGCTAACTCCACTACTATCACTTCCTCGAAGAATCATTTTCTAAAGCACCAAGACAGATTGGGGCTGCTTTTGCACACACTCGATAGCACTCTGCACTCTGATTCATGGCACTCAATGCATGTGTAATTAAATGGCTCAGGTTCAGCTTCTGTCTCTATCATTGTGTATGTGCAAGTTCCAGGACGGAAGAGGCTGTGCTTTCCTATTCACCCCTGTATCTCTAGGGCCTAATACAGAGCCTGGCGTGTAATTAAATGGCTCAGGTTCAGCTTCTGTCTCTATCATTGTGTATGTGCAAGTTCCAGGACAGAAGAGGCTGTGCTTTCCTATTCACCCCTGTATCTCTAGGGCCTAATACAGAGCCTGGCGTATAGGAAGTAGTCAATAAGTTTATTAAATATATGAATGATGAATGAGTGAATGAATGAATAAGTGAATGAGTTATCTCTGGAGCATCCAAGCAGATATATCTAGTAGACAGTTGTAATTACCATTCTGAGCTCACAAGAGAGCTCAGGGCTGGCAATAAAGGTTGAGGAGTCATCAGTTTACAAGCAGTGATGAAATTCATAGGGGAGAATAAATCTCTTAGGGAGAGTAAAATTACAGGAGACTGAAGACAAACAAGGGATGTGGATCCCATGGAAGCAATTCAGAAAACTTTCTCAGAAAATATGAGTGCAGCCTCAATAGTGGTTAAGAGCTCAGAATGTTTTAATCAAACAGACTGACTTTTCATCCTACCTCTAACTCTTCCTGTGTGAACTAGGCAAGTGTCAGGAGCTTAGCTGAGCTGGAGGGAATAAGCTGTCAAGTCTCAGAGTAGCTGATTAAAGCAACAAGTCAAAACTGAAAGCAAAAGTCAAACTTTTAATCACTTAATGCAATAGTACAAGCAACATGCTAAACTGGAGAAAGCACTGGTTCTCCTTCCCACACCCAACCCCATTCCATTTTTGCCCATGGAACAGCACACTAGTCGAGGATGAGATGAATTGGCACAGATGTTGGGGTTATCTTACTGCTGAGGGAGCCCCAAACAAAAGGCTGGATGGTGGGTGGTAAAAGAACAAGGGAAAAGGGCTAGGAGTGGAAAAGTACTGAGGATTGCATCAAAGTAGGGCAAGTATCTTCAAGTTTTCTTCCTCTTCCCCCGTAAGGAGGTTTCAGAGCAGAGGTGCCTGAGGAAGGTCCCTGGCCAACGCCCCAAAAAAGAGACCTGAAAATGATGGCACCCAGACTAAGAATGTAAATATACATAAAAGCATGGCCAGCCAGAGATGCCTGAGTCCTTGACTGCAGCTACCTTTGGAGACCACGATGGGCTGGCCATGTACCAAGTCTGGTTTCCCCAGACTTGGTGTTTTCCCCGTGAGGCTTGCCAGGTAATTGTATTCATAGTTGCCTGTGGTCAGCCTTGAGAAATCACTAATAGGTTTATGGCCAGGAGCCGGGCTCCTCAGTAAGTGACTTGAACTCTAAATCTCAGCGTCCCCATCTACACCTACATCATGGGTGGTTGTAAAAACTTAGCTATATGCTTGACGTACATGCAGTGCTCCCTAAATAAAAACTTTATAGGAGCAAGCCAGAGGGGAGAGAAACCACTGGGGCTACGAGAGCAAAGACCCAAAAGGTCATGATGGCAAAAGATCTGTTGCAGTCATCAACTGAGTTATTAGTGACCTCAGGAGAGTAGTTTCAGCAGAGCAAAGACGACAAAAATCCGAGTGCAATAGTTCATCAGCAAATGGGAGGCAAGGGAGAAGAGATAGGACTATCCACTTGTCTATGAAGATACTGGTGAAAGTAGGAACCTGCATGCAGCTGAAGAAGCCACATGCCATAAGCATTCAGATGTCTCCTGAATGCCCTTAAACTTCAATAAAATTATTAGTATGGATTTAAAAGCTGATGGAGTGAGTTGTTTTAAAGAGGATGGAGACTATGGCAGGGCAGGAAAGAGAAAAAGGCCAGGGGGTAAGGAGTGAGGCCTTCTGAGAGGTACCTCGGGTGGTGACAGCTGCAAGTCAGGCAGAAGCAATGATAGGACAGTCGTAACCACTGAGCCAGCACTGGAGGCTCACTCCAGGTGTGCAGGCTTCCCCTCAGGATCCCTCATTTATCCTTTATCCTGCCTAAAAGACCAGGTACTCTCCACTACTACTAGCCCTCTTTCCATCCATCTGCAGGCTTTTATCCCCTGAAAGCCTGAGCCATGACAGTCCTTATCCCTGCTGGCTCACTGTCTCTATCAGCTAAGCTTTGTCTCTGTTCAGCAGACAGAAACATCACAGACTCATGTTCACACAGAATCCAGCAGGGTTAGGATCTCTTCTCTCCTCCTGACCTAACCAGAAGTAAATTCTACAGAATTTATTACATATTTATGTTTTGAGACTAGCAACAAACCATGGTTCGTCTCTAAACACCGAACCATCAAGAGAAATCAGCTGTTGTTTGAAAGAGGCAAAACCCACCATCGAATTCCCATTATAGTACTAAGACCAAAGGAGAAAGCTAACATGCATATCATAGACTTTCCATGGGGGATGTGAACCCACAGCATAGTGAGGCCCGTGTAATAGGATTTATTATACCTTTAATGTGAGAATATTTCCAGGGCTTTCAGGTACACTTAGCATAAAGGCTCTTCCTTGTACTAAAGTACCAAGAGAGACACATGAAGCTCAATAGCTCTTAAAGTTGTAGCTTAAATCACCCAGATTTTTGCATGAGAAAGAATGCATAGAAAGCAGCACAACTGCTGTAAACTATCATGTAAAATAATTTAATCACGTTCAACTCAGTAGGTTTATGCCTGCTGCCATTTCTCTCCTGTTTCTCCAGTAGACTAACTTTTTCTGCCTCTGCTGTTCGAGAAAGAATGCATAGAAAGCAGCACAACTGCTGTAAACTATCATGTAAAATAATTTAATCATGTTCAACTCAGTAGGTTTATGCGTGCTGCCATTTCTCTCCTGTTTCTCCAGTAGACTAACTTTTTCTGCCTCTGCTGTTTACAGGAATACATTTTATATCAACAGCACGATCTTCCTTGGCTCTCAACTCATCCATGACTTTATTGTTGAATATTTTTTAATGTTATAACTCAATGTTTTGTGTGGCTAAAATGGCTGAGGCTCTTTTATCGTTGTTGTTCTTATTTTTTTCCCATCAAGCGTTCTGACTGCTGCTGTCAAAATCTGATAATAAATGAAGATTTCTCCCACAGTGGACCTCTTATAACCATGGCAACTCCATCAGCCGCTAATGGCCACGTTGCAGAAATGCTTTTGAAAAGGACAGCTTCTCACATTGCTGTAGTACAAATGTCCTTTCCTTACCTTCCCTCCATATGATGCTAAGAAAACAATGCACTCCAAGCAGACATTTGCTTTGTTGTGCACGTGTGGGTTCACTCAAAAAAAAATCAAGAAAATAGAAAAGAAATTACAAATAATAAAATAGAAAAGTTATTTTAAAGCATAGCACTAAAGTGGGGAAAGATGCCGATGGCTTAACAGCATTAACAACATATTTTTTTTTGCCATTTTTACAACTAAAATTAATGTAGTTATTGCTTCTTATGAATTTGAGAATTTTTACTGCTCTTACTCCACATCGCCTTCAAACCAGGGAGGTTTTCTAGAATGCTTGTTTTAAGGTTCATAGTAATTTTCTCTCTGAACAGTTGGTCAGTTTTGGGAAGTGCAGCTGTATGCACACACAGCTACATCTTTTTCTCCATAAGTTTGACACTTTCATGGTCTTTATATGAAAGAATCCCAGAGTAGAATCAGTATCCAGGCCTCGCCTGCGTTCCCACAATGCCAGAACAGCAGAAAGTCCTGTCTGAGTTCTGTTCTTAGGTTCTTTGAGATGCTCTGGATTCCTTGTTTATAAGGTAGACCAAAACTAGTTTGTAACATACAAATTTTCCCTGGCTTCCTGCTTCTAAACTGACCTACCTATTAAAACAAAGGTGGATGTTTTTCACTTTAACTTCCTGTTAAAATAATGCATTTGTCTGAATGGAAATAACAGGCAGTCAGATGGAGCTCTCTTATCTCCAGCTATCTGTCTGTCTGTCTGTTTATCTACCTACTTACCTGTCAATAAATATATATCCATGGAAAGGGACATCAACAAATCCCAAAGAACTCAGGACTTGAGTTTCATTTTGGTTTTTTTCCCAATTTTCCTTCAACTATCAATAGTGATCAATAAATAAGCACAGACTAGAACTCAGTGTTAGTTCTCCAAATCTGGCAGGATCTGTCAGTGCCAATTACATTTATATCAGGAACATTTCATAAATGTAAATAACCACCTCCTCTGAGGTTTTCAGAATTAAATGGCCTATGTAGGACAGACATACGAGTAGGGATGTCCCAGGCCACAGAGCAAGCAGCAAAGCTAATTTTCATTAACCATCATTACAATCTTGTCCAAGTCTTTCTTTCTTTTTTTTTTTTTTCCTACAACTCTTCTCAAAGTTATTCTCTCTATATGAAAGTCCTTTAATCCTGTGTGTAGGCTTAAGAGTTAAGACTTCCTTAGATTTGCACTGAAGCTCTGTTCCTTTCTGCTGGGAAACGGTGGGCAAGTTATTCAAACTCAATTTCAAAGCATTTATTTGTAAAACCAGAGTGATAATATCCCTCAGAGGATAGCTGGGAAGAATAGTTGACTTAATGCCTGTGAAAGTGCCCAGCTCTGTGGCTGGAAGAAACTAAATTCTTGAATGTTTTTTCCCTTTTTTTCTTTCCCATCATTCCTGACTCTCACTTTCTCCTTTTCCTTAGAAAAACTAGTCATGACATTAGGTTCATCTTCCTGATTTACACATCCATTTTTATAAGTCATTTTTGTAAGTGTGTAAAATTATTTGCCAACTACTGGGGTAAGACAAGTTTAACTGTTGACTGCAAGATTGTCAGTGGTAAGTTTTTGGTTTTCCTTATACAAAGCAAAAGTTATATAATTTAATAATGTACATAAAATCACTACGACAAATATCCCAGTCTTTCCCACATAAAATTAAATTAAAAATTTTCTTTTGAGCTGGTTCACCATTCTGCAAAGGAATGAACTTGGAGAATCCTGTCACTGACAGCCCAGACAACAGACTGCAGCCTGATTTTATTTATCTTAGTGGTGAAAGTGTATCAGGCTAGTAAGAAAACACAAAGAGTCAAAAATAAAGATGTCAGTATATTCTACCGGAAAAGTTTATTTTAAATCTTTTTTTAAGGCAAACTTCAGAGAACGGTTCAACATTTGGGAACACTGCAAACCATTAATTTTGCCCACACATGGCAACTTTTATCCTTTAGAAGGCACCAGAATAAATTTGAAGCTTTTAATAAAATATTTTGTGTAGCTGCAAAAGGAACACTAAACATAAATAAATAACTCTTTGCCACCAACTCATTTTGCAATGTAGTCATGCAAGTACAATGACACCATAATATACAGGTGTGAGTATAACTTTTGGAAATATCAATAAGATCTGAGCTCGTGAAATACTCCTGCCTGTCACCTTGAAATCAAGACACATTGTCAAATGAGCACCGTTGGCTTAGTGAGAGGCAGAGCCTAAATAATAAGTCAGTAAGGAAAAGATAAAAGACCAAAGAAAAAAGAATGTTGTTCTATCACTAAACAAATTGAATCAATGTACAAAGCCAGCATTTCTCTAAGTACACAGTTGACTACACGATGCAGTCATGATGTTTGCCCAATGTCTCCGCGGTAGTCTTGGGCCTTTGTTATTCAAATAGGCCTTTTGCCCTTTTGTCATTAGCCCTACTTTGGATACTTTATACAACCTGAAGAGAGTGATATGTGTACAATCAACAATTTAATTTCCTCATATAACTTTTTTTTCTTTAAAAGTTTAAATCTTCTGTTGGAAAAAGAAATGAAATCACCAACTCTTTATTTAAGTCCTTTCATTTCCTATCTAGGACTCCAGATTATATAGAAAAACCAATGTTGTCTCTTTGAGAAATGTAATTTTCTCTACATTGGTCAACATAACTCTGGTTCTTTACAAAATTATGGAAATGTTCCTAGGTCAAATTATGACTTAAACTATAGAAGGCATTAAATAATAGGTTCCCTGAGAAAACATGAGCACATTTTCTTCAGAAAAATATTGACATTGCCTAGTCAATAAAATAGTTTTCTTCTTTATTTACTCATTTGGAGGAAGCAAGTTCGGGGTGGACCAACCCACATGACCACTGTAGTGAGAAACCTAACCTTTATTGTTTTCTTGGGTAAGTATATGAGAAGCAGCAAATTTTTCTTTGTCTGTTTTGTTATTGTTGTTGTTATTGCTGTTGTTCATGATGACATCCACTGACATATGCCTAGCATTCTGTGTGCTATGCAGTGACACTAATTCAGTGTACTATGGAGGGAACTAATTCAGCAGAGAATGGGAAAGAAGATGTTGAGGCTATGGATAGACTTTGATGTAAGGGACTTAAAAGGGTCACGAGATCATCATCATTGAGGTGATGGGTTGAACTCTGGAGTCAGATTTGGGGTGGTATCCTTACTGTGCTATTCACCATCTTGTGTAGCCTTAGGCACGTTTTTAATCTCATAGCACCTAATGATCCTGAACTATAAAATGGAGTTAATAATGTAATTTTGGGGTGTTATTTCAAAGAATTTACACATAAGGCCATAGTAAAGACTCAAACAATGTTAGTTTTATACCGATGCTGCTATGACTATATTTATATCTGTAAGTAAAATGGTGCCTTTACAACACCTTCTGCAAATTTCTGCAAAGAAGTCTTTTTGTTTTTTTAATATGCCAAAGATTTTGTGAAAAGTGACCATCTATGGCCTTCAATATAGACGTATGTGCTAGATAGATAGATCCGTCAATCGATCAATAGAGAAGACAGAGAAGATTGTCAT